>NW_028153510.1:0-290230 GCF_964211835.1 Anser anser
TACAGGGGGGAAATGGGGGAATTTGGGGGGGGTATGAGGGGTTTGGGGGCAGATATGGGGCCGTATGGGGGGATATGGGGAGCATGGGGGGGTAATGGGGGTTTTGGGGAGAAGATATGGGGATTTGGGGGGGGGGAAATGGGGATTTGGGGACAGATATGGGGGGTATGGGGATTTTGGCGGAGGATATGGGGAGGAAATGGGCATTGGGAGGGATACTAGGATTTGGGGGGAGATATGGGGGGGTTGGAGGGTTATGGGGGGGGATATGGGGCTTGGGGATGATATGGGGATTTTGTGGGGGATGGGGGGGAAATCGGGATTTTGGGGAGGGATATGGGGGCCGTATGGGGGGCATACGGGGAATTGGGGGCGGGGTATGAGGGGTTTGGGGGCAGATAAGGGGCCGTATGGGGGGTATGGGGATTTTGGGGGAGGATATGGGGATTCTGGGGGGGGGTTATGGGGGGGGAAACTGGCATCGGGGGGGATATGGGGTGATTATGGGGCGGGAATGGGCATGGGGGAGCATATGGGGATTTGGGGGCATATGGCGATTTTGGGAGGGATGTAGAGATTTGGGGGGGATATGGGGGTTTGGGCAATTTTGGGGGGGGATTTAGGGAGGGAAGAGGGGTTTGGGGGCAGATATGGGGCCGTATGAGGGGTCATGGGGATTTTGGGGGAGGATATGGGGATTTGGGGGGGATACTGGGGGAGATATGGAGGGATGTGGGGATTTGGGGGCAGATATGGGGGGGATATGGGGGGTTACGGGGGGGAAATGGGCATTGGGGGGGCATATGGGCATTTTGGGTTATGGGGGGGAAATGGGGGATTTGGGGGCAGATATGGGGGAGTATGGGGGGCAGATATGGGGGGTTCGGGGGGAATATGGGGCGATTTGGGGGGATTTAGGGGGGATATGGGGCGTATGGGAAGACTTTGGGGGGATATAGGAGGTTTGGGGGGATTTGGGGGGACAGGGGGGAGTATGGGGGTTTGAGGGGCAATGTGGGGGGGCTGGGGAGGATATGGGGGGGGCTTTGGGGGGAAACAGAGTGGTTATGGGGATTTGGGGGGAATATGAGGGAAACTGGATACGATTTGGGGGGGCACTGGGGGGATATAGGGGGTTTGGTGGGGGATATTGGGGGATTTGGGGGGGATATGAGGGGTTTGGGGGGGTATGGGGATTTGGGAGGAGGATATGGGGATTTTTGGGGGCTTACATGGGGCAAATTGGCATTGGGGGGGGATACGGGAGGTTGGGGGTGTATAGGGGGGATTTGGGGGGGTATGGGGGGTTACAGGGGGAAAATGGGCATTGGGGGATTTTAGGGGGTGCTATGGGGGCGTATAGGGGAGGCTCCAGGGGGGAAATGAGGGTTTTGGGAGGGGAATATGGGGGTGTATGGGGGGGTTACGAGGAGAAAATGGGCATTGGGGATTTGGGGAGGGGTATGGGGATTTGGGGGGGAATATGGGGGGGGTGAAGAGGGGTTTGGGGCAGATATGGCGGGGTATGGGGGATCTGGGGGGGGATATGGTTTTTTTTGGGGGGGTATAGGGTGGATTTGGGGGGTTTGCGGGGATTTGGAGGACGTATGGGGGGTGTATGGGGGGTTTGGGGGGGTGTATGGGGGGATTTGGGGGTCTGGAGAGCATTTGGGGGCGATAATCGGGATTTTGGGGACGGATATGGGGGCCGTATGGGGGGCATATGAGGATTTGGGGGATATAGGGGGGATTTGGGGGGGGTTGGCGGGAGTATAGGGGGTTTGGGGATGGATATGGAGACGTATGGGGATTTCGGGGGAGGTTATGGGGATTTTTGGGGGGTCACGGGGGGAAATTGGCATCGGGGGGGATATGGGGAGGGATATGGGGGGTTATAGGGGCATTGGGGGGGGATCTGGGGCATGTGGGGATTTGGGAGGGGATATGGGGGGAGTATGGGGGCTGGGGGGGAAATGCGGGTTTGGGGTGGATGTGGGGGGGAATATGGGGGTTTTGGGCGATTCTGTGGGGGAGATATGGGGCGGTTACGGGGGGGAAATGGGCATCAGGGAGGGATATGAGGATTTGGGGGGGTTTGGGGGGGGTTTGGGGATTCTGGGGGGGATATGGGGTTGTTATGGTGCAGGAATGGGCATGGGGGGAGCATACGGCGATTTTGGGGGGATTTTGGGGGGGGATGTGATTTGGGAGTTTTGGGCAATTTTGTGGGGATATGGGGGTTTGGGGGCAGATATGGGGGGGATATGGGGGGTTACAGGGGGAAATGGGGGAATTTGGGGGGGGTATGAGGGGTTTGGGGGCAGATATGGGGCCGTATGGGGGGATATGGGGAGCATGGGGGGTAATGGGGGTTTTGGGGAGAAGATATGGGGATTTGGGGGGGGGAAATGGGGATTTGGGGACAGATATGGGGGGTATGGGGATTTTGGCGGAGGATATGGGGAGGAAATGGGCATTGGGAGGGATACTGGGATTTGGGGGGAGATATGGGGGGGTTGGAGGGTTATGGGGGGGGATATGGGGCTTGGGGGATGATATGGGGATTTTGTGGGGGATGGGGGGGAAATCGGGATTTTGGGGCCGTATGGGGGGCATACGGGGAATTGGGGGCGGGGTATGAGGGGTTTGGGGCAGATAAGGGCCGTATGGGGGGTATGGGGATTTTGGGGGAGGATATGGGGATTCTGGGGGGGGTTATGGGGGGGGAAACTGGCATCGGGGGGGATATGGGGTGATTATGGGGCGGGGAATGGGCATGGGGGGAGCATATGGGGATTGGGGGCATATGGCGATTTTGGGAGGGATGTAGAGATTTGGGGGGGATATGGGGGTTTGGGCAATTTTGGGGGGGGATTTAGGGAGGGAAGAGGGGTTTGGGGCAGATATGGGGCCGTATGAGGGGTCATGGGGATTTTGGGGGAGGATATGGGGATTTGGGGGGGGATACTGGGGGAGATATGGAGGGATGTGGGGATTTGGGGGCAGATATGGGGGGGATATGGGGGTTACGGGGGGGAAATGGGCATTGGGGGGGCATATGGGCATTTTGGGTTATGGGGGGGAAATGGGGGGATTTGGGGGCAGATATGGGGGAGTATGGGGGCAGATATGGGGGGTTCGGGGGGAATATGGGGCGATTTGGGGGGATTTAGGGGGATATGGGGCGTATGGGAAGACTTTGGGGGGATATAGGAGGTTTGGGGGATTTGGGGGGGACAGGGGGGAGTATGGGGGTTTGAGGGGGCAATGTGGGGGGGCTGGGGAGGATATGGGGGGGCTTTGGGGGGAAACAGAGTGGTTATGGGGATTTGGGGGAATATGAGGGAAACTGGATACGATTTGGGGGGGCACTGGGGGGATATAGGGGGTTTGGTGGGGGATATTGGGGATTTGGGGGGATATGAGGGGTTTGGGGGGGTATGGGGATTTGGGGAGGAGGATATGGGGATTTTTGGGGGCTTACATGGGGCAAATTGGCATTGGGGGGGATATGGGGGCATGTGGGGGATTTTTGGGGGGGATATGGGGGGGATACGGGAGGTTGGGGGTGTATAGGGGGGATTTGGGGGGGTATGGGGGGTTACAGGGGGAAAATGGGCATTGGGGGATTTTAGGGGGTGCTATGGGGGCGTATAGGGGAGGCTCCAGGGGGGAAATGAGGGTTTTGGGAGGGGAATATGGGGGTGTATGGGGGGGTTACGAGGAGAAAATGGGCATTGGGGATTTGGGGAGGGGTATGGGGATTTGGGGGGGAATATGGGGGGGGTGAAGAGGGGTTTGGGGGCCAGATATGGCGGGGTATGGGGGGATCTGGGGGGGGATATGGTTTTTTTTGGGGGGGTATAGGGTGGATTTGGGGGGTTTGCGGGGATTTGGAGGACGTATGGGGGGTGTATGGGGGGTTTGGGGGGGTGTATGGGGGGATTTGGGGGTCTGGAGAGCATTTGGGGGCGATAATCGGGATTTTGGGGACGGATATGGGGGCCGTATGGGGGGCATATGAGGATTTGGGGGGATATAGGGGGATTTGGGGGGGGTTGGCGGGAGTATAGGGGTTTGGGGATGGATATGGAGACGTATGGGGATTTCGGGGGAGGTTATGGGGATTTTTGGGGGGTCACGGGGGGAAATTGGCATCGGGGGGGATATGGGGAGGGATATGGGGGGTTATAGGGCATTGGGGGGGGATCTGGGGGCATGTGGGGATTTGGGAGGGGATATGGGGGGAGTATGGGGGCTGGGGGGGATATGCGGGTTTGGGGGTGGATGTGGGGGGAATATGGGGGTTTTGGGCGATTCTGTGGGGGAGATATGGGGCGGTTACGGGGGGGAAATGGGCATCAGGGAGGGATATGAGGATTTGGGGGGGGGTTTGGGGGATTCTGGGGGGGATATGGGGTTGTTATGGTGCAGGAATGGGCATGGGGGAGCATACGGCGATTTTGGGGGGATTTTGGGGGGGGATGTGATTTGGGAGTTTTGGGCAATTTTGTGGGGATATGGGGGTTTGGGGGCAGATATGGGGGGGATATGGGGGGTTACAGGGGGGAAATGGGGGAATTTGGGGGGGGGTATGAGGGGTTTGGGGCAGATATGGGGCCGTATGGGGGGGATATGGGGAGCATGGGGGGGTAATGGGGGTTTTGGGGAGAAGATATGGGGATTTGGGGGGGGGAAATGGGGATTTGGGGACAGATATGGGGGGTATGGGGATTTTGGCGGAGGATATGGGGAGGAAATGGGCATTGGGAGGGATACTGGGATTTGGGGGGAGATATGGGGGGGTTGGAGGGTTATGGGGGGGATATGGGGCTTGGGGATGATATGGGGATTTTGTGGGGGATGGGGGGAAATCGGGATTTTGGGGAGGGATATGGGGGCCGTATGGGGGGCATACGGGAATTGGGGGCGGGGTATGAGGGTTTGGGGGCAGATAAGGGGCCGTATGGGGGGTATGGGGATTTTGGGGAGGATATGGGGATTCTGGGGGGGGGTTATGGGGGGGAAACTGGCATCGGGGGGGATATGGGGTGATTATGGGGCGGGAATGGGCATGGGGGGAGCATATGGGGATTTGGGGCATATGGCGATTTTGGGAGGGATGTAGAGATTTGGGGGGGATATGGGGGTTTGGGCAATTTTGGGGGGGATTTAGGGAGGGAAGAGGGGTTTGGGGGCAGATATGGGGCCGTATGAGGGGTCATGGGGATTTTGGGGGAGGATATGGGGATTTGGGGGGGGATACTGGGGGGAGATATGGAGGGATGTGGGGATTTGGGGGCAGATATGGGGGGGATATGGGGGGTTACGGGGGGGAAATGGGCATTGGGGGGGCATATGGGCATTTTGGGTTATGGGGGGGAAATGGGGGGATTTGGGGGCAGATATGGGGGAGTATGGGGGGCAGATATGGGGGGTTCGGGGGGAATATGGGGCGATTTGGGGGGATTTAGGGGGGATATGGGGCGTATGGGAAGACTTTGGGGGATATAGGAGGTTTGGGGGGATTTGGGGGGGACAGGGGGGAGTATGGGGGTTTGAGGGGGCAATGTGGGGGGCTGGGGAGGATATGGGGGGGGCTTTGGGGGGAAACAGAGTGGTTATGGGGATTTGGGGGGAATATGAGGGAAACTGGATACGATTTGGGGGGCACTGGGGGGATATAGGGGGTTTGGTGGGGGATATTGGGGGATTTGGGGGGATATGAGGGGTTTGGGGGGGTATGGGGATTTGGGAGGAGGATATGGGATTTTTGGGGGCTTACATGGGGCAAATTGGCATTGGGGGGGATATGGGGGCATGTGGGGGATTTTTGGGGGGGGATATGGGGGGGGATCGGGAGGTTGGGGGTGTATAGGGGGATTTGGGGGGGTATGGGGGGTTACAGGGGGAAAATGGGCATTGGGGGATTTTAGGGGGTGCTATGGGGGCGTATAGGGGAGGCTCCAGGGGGGAAATGAGGGTTTTGGGAGGGGAATATGGGGGTGTTATGGGGGGGTTACGAGGAGAAAATGGGCATTGGGGATTTGGGGAGGGGTATGGGGATTTGGGGGGGGAATATGGGGGGGGTGAAGAGGGGTTTGGGGGCAGATATGGCGGGGTATGGGGGGATCTGGGGGGGGATATGGTTTTTTTGGGGGGTATAGGGTGGATTTGGGGGGTTTGCGGGGATTTGGAGGACGTATGGGGGGTGTATGGGGGGTTTGGGGGGTGTATGGGGGGATTTGGGGGTCTGGAGAGCATTTGGGGGGGATAATCGGGATTTTGGGGACGGATATGGGGGCCGTATGGGGGGCATATGAGGATTTGGGGGGATATAGGGGGGATTTGGGGGGGTTGGCGGGGAGTATAGGGGGTTTGGGGATGGATATGGAGACGTATGGGGATTTCGGGGGAGGTTATGGGGATTTTTGGGGGGTCACGGGGGGAAATTGGCATCGGGGGGGGATATGGGGAGGGATATGGGGGGTTATAGGGGCATTGGGGGGGGATCTGGGGGCATGTGGGGATTTGGGAGGGGATATGGGGGGAGTATGGGGGCTGGGGGGGATATGCGGGTTTGGGGGTGGATGTGGGGGGAATATGGGGGTTTTGGGCGATTCTGTGGGGGAGATATGGGCGGTTACGGGGGGAAATGGGCATCAGGGAGGGATATGAGGATTTGGGGGGGTTTGGGGGGGGGTTTGGGGGATTCTGGGGGGGATATGGGGTTGTTATGGTGCAGGAATGGGCATGGGGGGAGCATATGGCGATTTGGGGGGATTTTGGGGGGGGATGTGATTTGGGAGTTTTGGGCAATTTTGTGGGGATATGGGGGTTTGGGGGCAGATATGGGGGGGATATGGGGGGTTACAGGGGGGAAATGGGGGAATTTGGGGGGGGGTATGAGGGGTTTGGGGGCAGATATGGGGCCGTATGGGGGGGATATGGGGAGCATGGGGGGGTAATGGGGGTTTTGGGGAGAAGATATGGGGATTTGGGGGGGGGAAATGGGGATTTGGGGACAGATATGGGGGGTATGGGGATTTTGGCGGAGGATATGGGGAGGAAATGGGCATTGGGAGGGATACTGGGATTTGGGGGGAGATATGGGGGGGTTGGAGGGTTATGGGGGGGGATATGGGGCTTGGGGGATGATATGGGGATTTTGTGGGGGATGGGGGGGAAAATCGGGATTTTGGGGAGGGATATGGGGGCCGTATGGGGGGCATACGGGGAATTGGGGGCGGGGTATGAGGGGTTTGGGGGCAGATAAGGGGCCGTATGGGGGGTATGGGGATTTTGGGGAGGATATGGGGATTCTGGGGGGGGTTATGGGGGGGAAACTGGCATCGGGGGGGATATGGGGTGATTATGGGGCGGGAATGGGCATGGGGGGAGCATATGGGGATTTGGGGGCATATGGCGATTTTGGGAGGGATGTAGAGATTTGGGGGGGATATGGGGGTTTGGGCAATTTTGGGGGGGGATTTAGGGAGGGAAGAGGGGTTTGGGGGCAGATATGGGGCCGTATGAGGGGTCATGGGGAATTTGGGGGAGGATATGGGGATTTGGGGGGGATACTGGGGGGAGATATGGAGGGATGTGGGGATTTGGGGGCAGATATGGGGGGGATATGGGGGGTTACGGGGGGAAATGGGCATTGGGGGGGCATATGGGCATTTTGGGTTATGGGGGGAAATGGGGGGATTTGGGGGCAGATATGGGGGAGTATGGGGGGCAGATATGGGGGGTTCGGGGGGAATATGGGGCGATTTGGGGGGATTTAGGGGGGATATGGGGCGTATGGGAAGACTTTGGGGGGATATAGGAGGTTTGGGGGGATTTGGGGGGACAGGGGGGAGTATGGGGGTTTGAGGGGGCAATGTGGGGGGGCTAGGGAGGATATGGGGGGGGCTTTGGGGGGAAACAAGAGTGGTTATGGGGATTTGGGGGAATATGAGGGAAACTGGATACGATTTGGGGGGGCACTGGGGGGATATAGGGGTTTGGTGGGGGATATTGGGGGATTTGGGGGGGATATGAGGGGTTTGGGGGGTATGGGGATTTGGGAGGAGGATATGGGGATTTTTGGGGGGCTTACATGGGGCAAATTGGCATTGGGGGGGGATATGGGGGCATGTGGGGGATTTTTGGGGGGGATATGGGGGGGGAGTACGGGAGGTTGGGGGTGTATAGGGGGGATTTGGGGGGGTATGGGGGGTTACAGGGGGAAAATGGGCATTGGGGGATTTTAGGGGGTGCTATGGGGGCGTATAGGGGAGGCTCCAGGGGGGAAATGAGGGTTTTGGGAGGGGAATATGGGGGTGTATGGGGGGGTTACGAGGAGAAAATGGGCATTGGGATTTGGGGAGGGGTATGGGGATTTGGGGGGGAATATGGGGGGGGTGAAGAGGGGTTTGGGCAGATATGGCGGGGTATGGGGGGATCTGGGGGGGGGATATGGTTTTTTTTGGGGGGGTATAGGCTGGATTTGGGGGGTTTGCGGGGATTTGGAGGACGTATGGGGGGAGTATGGGGGTTGGGGGGGTGTATGGGGGGATTTGGGGGTCTGGAGAGCATTTGGGGGCGATAATCGGGATTTTGGGGACGGATATGGGGGCCGTATGGGGGGCATATGAGGATTTGGGGGGATATAGGGGGGATTTGGGGGGGTTGGCGGGAGTATAGGGGGTTTGGGGATGGATATGGAGACGTATGGGGATTTCGGGGGAGGTTATGGGGATTTTTGGGGGGTCACGGGGGAAATTGGCATCGGGGGGGGATATGGGGAGGGATATGGGGGGTTATAGGGGCATTGGGGGGGGATCTGGGGGCATGTGGGGATTTGGGAGGGGATATGGGGGGAGTATGGGGGCTGGGGGGGATATGCGGGTTTGGGGGTGGATGTGGGGGAATATGGGGGTTTTTGGGCGATTCTGTGGGGAGATATGGGGCGGTTACGGGGGGGAAATGGGCATCAGGGAGGGATATGAGGATTTGGGGGGTTTGGGGGGGTTTGGGGATTCTGGGGGGATATGGGGTTGTTATGGTGCAGGAATGGGCATGGGGGGAGCATACGGCGATTTTGGGGGGATTTTGGGGGGGATGTGATTTGGGAGTTTTGGGCAATTTTGTGGGGATATGGGGGTTTGGGGGCAGATATGGGGGGATATGGGGGGTTACAGGGGGGAAATGGGGGAATTTGGGGGGGGGTATGAGGGGTTTGGGGGCAGATATGGGGCCGTATGGGGGGGATATGGGGAGCATGGGGGGGTAATGGGGGTTTTGGGGAGAAGATATGGGGATTTGGGGGGGGAAATGGGGATTTGGGGACAGATATGGGGGGTATGGGGATTTTGGCGGAGGATATGGGGAGGAAATGGGCATTGGGAGGGATACTGGGATTTGGGGGAGATATGGGGGGGTTGGAGGGTTATGGGGGGGGATATGGGGCTTGGGGGATGATATGGGGATTTTGTGGGGGATGGGGGAAATCGGGATTTTGGGGAGGGGATATGGGGGCCGTATGGGGGGCATACGGGGAATTGGGGGCGGGGTATGAGGGGTTTGGGGGCAGATAAGGGGGCCGTATGGGGGGTATGGGGATTTTGGGGGAGGATATGGGGATTCTGGGGGGGGGGTTATGGGGGGGGAAACTGGCATCGGGGGGATATGGGGTGATTATGGGGCGGGAATGGGCATGGGGGGAGCATATGGGGATTTGGGGCATATGGCGATTTTGGGAGGGATGTAGAGATTTGGGGGGGATATGGGGGTTTGGGCAATTTTGGGGGGGGATTTAGGGAGGGAAGAGGGGTTTGGGGGCAGATATGGGGCCGTATGAGGGGTCATGGGGATTTTGGGGGAGGATATGGGGATTTGGGGGGGATACTGGGGGGAGATATGGAGGGATGTGGGGATTTGGGGGCAGATATGGGGGGGATATGGGGGGTTACGGGGGGGAAATGGGCATTGGGGGGCATATGGGCATTTTGGGTTATGGGGGGGAAATGGGGGGATTTGGGGGCAGATATGGGGGAGTATGGGGGGCAGATATGGGGGGGTTCGGGGGGAATATGGGGCGATTTGGGGGGATTTAGGGGGGATATGGGGCGTATGGGGAAGACTTTGGGGGATATAGGAGGTTTGGGGGGATTTGGGGGGACAGGGGGGAGTATGGGGGTTTGAGGGGGCAATGTGGGGGGGCTGGGGAGATATGGGGGGGGCTTTGGGGGGAAACAGAGTGGTTATGGGGATTTGGGGGGAATATGAGGGAAACTGGATACGATTTGGGGGGGCACTGGGGGGATATAGGGGGTTTGGTGGGGGATATTGGGGATTTGGGGGGGATATGAGGGGTTTGGGGGGGTATGGGGATTTGGGAGGAGGATATGGGGATTTTTTGGGGGGCTTACATGGGGCAAATTGGCATTGGGGGGGATATGGGGGCATGTGGGGGATTTTTGGGGGGGGATATGGGGGGGGATACGGGAGGTTGGGGGTGTATAGGGGGATTTGGGGGGGTATGGGGGTTACAGGGGAAAATGGGCATTGGGGGATTTTAGGGGGTGCTATGGGGGCGTATAGGGGAGGCTCCAGGGGGGAAATGAGGGTTTGGGAGGGGAATATGGGGGTGTATGGGGGGTTACGAGGAGAAAATGGGCATTGGGGATTTGGGGAGGGGTATGGGGATTTGGGGGGGAATATGGGGGGGTGAAGAGGGGTTTGGGGGCAGATATGGCGGGGTATGGGGGGATCTGGGGGGGGATATGGGTTTTTTTTTGGGGGGTATAGGGTGGATTTGGGGGTTTGCGGGGATTTGGAGGACGTATGGGGGGTGTATGGGGGTTTGGGGGGGTGTATGGGGGGATTTGGGGGTCTGGAGAGCATTTGGGGGCGATAATCGGGATTTTGGGGACGGATATGGGGCCGTATGGGGGGCATATGAGGATTTGGGGGGATATAGGGGGGATTTGGGGGGGGTTGGCGGGAGTATAGGGGGTTTGGGGATGGATATGGAGACGTATGGGGATTTCGGGGGAGGTTATGGGGATTTTTGGGGGGTCACGGGGGGAAATTGGCATCGGGGGGGGATATGGGGAGGGATATGGGGGGTTATAGGGGCATTGGGGGGGGATCTGGGGGCATGTGGGGATTTGGGAGGGGATATGGGGGGAGTATGGGGGCTGGGGGGGATATGTGGGTTTGGGGGTGGATGTGGGGGGAATATGGGGGTTTTGGGCGATTCTGTGGGGGAGATATGGGGCGGTTACGGGGGGGAAATGGGCATCAGGGAGGGATATGAGGATTTGGGGGGGTTTGGGGGGGGTTTGGGGGATTCTGGGGGGGATATGGGGTTGTTATGGTGCAGGAATGGGCATGGGGGGAGCATACGGCGATTTTGGGGGGATTTTGGGGGGGATGTGATTTGGGAGTTTTGGGCAATTTTGTGGGGATATGGGGGTTTGGGGGCAGATATGGGGGGGATATGGGGGGTTACAGGGGGGAAATGGGGGAATTTGGGGGGGGGTATGAGGGGTTTGGGGGCAGATATGGGGCCGTATGGGGGGGATATGGGGAGCATGGGGGGGTAATGGGGGTTTTGGGGAGAAGATATGGGGATTTGGGGGGGGAAATGGGGATTTGGGGACAGATATGGGGGGTATGGGGATTTTGGCGGAGGATATGGGGAGGAAATGGGCATTGGGAGGGATACTGGGATTTGGGGGGAGATATGGGGGGTTGGAGGGTTATGGGGGGGGATATGGGGCTTGGGGATGATATGGGGATTTTGTGGGGGATGGGGGGGAAATCGGGATTTTGGGGAGGGATATGGGGGCCGTATGGGGGGCATACGGGGAATTGGGGGCGGGGTATGAGGGGTTTGGGGGCAGATAAGGGGCCGTATGGGGGGTATGGGGATTTTGGGGGAGGATATGGGGATTCTGGGGGGGGTTATGGGGGGGGAAACTGGCATCGGGGGGATATGGGGTGATTTATGGGGCGGGAATGGGCATGGGGGGAGCATATGGGGATTTGGGGGCATATGGCGATTTTGGGAGGGATGTAGAGATTTGGGGGGGATTATGGGGGTTTGGGCAATTTTGAGGGGGGATTTAGGGAGGGAAGAGGGGTTTGGGGGCAGATATGGGGCCGTATGAGGGGTCATGGGGATTTGGGGGAGGATATGGGGATTTGGGGGGGGATACTGGGGGGAGATATGGAGGGATGTGGGGATTTGGGGGCAGATATGGGGGGGATATGGGGGGTTACGGGGGGGGAAATGGGCATTGGGGGGGCATATGGGCATTTTGGGTTATGGGGGGGAAATGGGGGGATTTGGGGGCAGATATGGGGGAGTATGGGGGGCAGATATGGGGGGTTCGGGGGGAATATGGGGCGATTTGGGGGATTTAGGGGGATATGGGGCGTATGGGAAGACTTTGGGGGGATATAGGAGGTTTGGGGGGATTTGGGGGGGACAGGGGGGAGTATGGGGGTTTGAGGGGGCAATGTGGGGGGGCTAGGGAGGATATGGGGGGGCTTTGGGGGAAACAAGAGTGGTTATGGGGATTTGGGGGGAATATGAGGGAAACTGGATACGATTTGGGGGGGCACTGGGGGGATATAGGGGGTTTGGTGGGGGATATTGGGGATTTGGGGGGATATGAGGGGTTTGGGGGGTATGGGGATTTGGGAGGGAGGATATGGGGATTTTTGGGGGCTTACATGGGGCAAATTGGCATTGGGGGGGGATATGGGGGCATGTGGGGGATTTTTGGGGGGGGATATGGGGGGGATACGGGAGGTTGGGGGTGTATAGGGGGGATTTGGGGGGTATGGGGGGTTACAGGGGGAAAATGGGCATTGGGGGATTTTAGGGGGTGCTATGGGGGCGTATAGGGGAGGCTCCAGGGGGGAAATGAGGGTTTTGGGAGGGGAATATGGGGGTGTATGGGGGGGTTACGAGGAGAAAATGGGCATTGGGGATTTGGGGAGGGGTATGGGGATTTGGGGGGGAATATGGGGGGGGTGAAGAGGGGTTTGGGGGCAGATATGGCGGGGTATGGGGGGATCTGGGGGGGGATATGGTTTTTTTTGGGGGGGTATAGGGTGGGATTTGGGGGGTTTGCGGGGATTTGGAGGACGTATGGGGGTGTATGGGGGGTTTGGGGGGGTGTATGGGGGGATTTGGGGGTCTGGAGAGCATTTGGGGGCGATAATCGGGATTTTGGGGACGGATATGGGGGCCGTATGGGGGGCATATGAGGATTTGGGGGGATATAGGGGGGATTTGGGGGGGGTTGGCGGGAGTATAGGGGGTTTGGGGATGGATATGGAGACGTATGGGGATTTCGGGGGAGGTTATGGGGATTTTTGGGGGGTCACGGGGGGAAATTGGCATCGGGGGGGGATATGGGGAGGGATATGGGGGTTATAGGGGCATTGGGGGGGGATCTGGGGGCATGTGGGGATTTGGGAGGGGATATGGGGGGAGTATGGGGGCTGGGGGGGATATGCGGGTTTGGGGGTGGATGTGGGGGGAATATGGGGGTTTGGGGCAATTCTGTGGGGGAGATATGGGGCGGTTACGGGGGGGAAATGGGCATCAGGGAGGGATATGAGGATTTGGGGGGGTTTGGGGATTCTGGGGGGGATATGGGGTTGTTATGGTGCAGGAATGGGCATGGGGGGAGCATACGGCGATTTTGGGGGGATTTTGGGGGGGGATGTGATTTGGGAGTTTTGGGCAATTTTGTGGGGATATGGGGGTTTGGGGCAGATATGGGGCCGTATGGGGGGATATGGGGAGCATGGGGGGTAATGGGGGTTTTGGGGAGAAGATATGGGGATTTGGGGGGGGGAAATGGGGATTTGGGGACAGATATGGGGGGTATGGGGATTTTGGCGGAGGATATGGGGAGGAAATGGGCATTGGGAGGGATACTGGGATTTGGGGGGAGATATGGGGGGGTTGGAGGGTTATGGGGGGGGATATGGGGCTTGGGGGATGATATGGGGATTTTGTGGGGATGGGGGGGAAATCGGGATTTTGGGGAGGGATATGGGGGCCGTATGGGGGGCATACGGGGAATTGGGGGCGGGGTATGAGGGGTTTGGGGGCAGATAAGGGGCCGTATGGGGGGGTATGGGGATTTTGGGGGAGGATATGGGGATTCTGGGGGGGGGTTATGGGGGGGGAAACTGGCATCGGGGGGGATATGGGGTGATTATGGGGCGGGAATGGGCATGGGGGGAGCATATGGGGATTTGGGGGCATATGGCGATTTTGGGAGGGATGTAGAGATTTGGGGGGATATGGGGGTTTGGGCAATTTTGGGGGGGGATTTAGGGAGGGAAGAGGGGTTTGGGGGCAGATATGGGGCCGTATGAGGGTCATGGGGATTTTTGGGGGAGGATATGGGGATTTGGGGGGGGATACTGGGGGGAGATATGGAGGGATGTGGGGATTTGGGGGCAGATATGGGGGGGATATGGGGGGTTACGGGGGGGAAATGGGCATTGGGGGGCATATGGGCATTTTGGGTTATGGGGGGGAAATGGGGGAATTTGGGGGCAGATATGGGGGAGTATGGGGGGCAGATATGGGGGGTTCGGGGGGAATATGGGGCGATTTGGGGGGATTTAGGGGGGATATGGGGCGTATGGGAAGACTTTGGGGGATATAGGAGGTTTGGGGGGATTTGGGGGGGACAGGGGGGAGTATGGGGGTTTGAGGGGGCAATGTGGGGGGGCTGTGGAGGATATGGGGGGGGCTTTGGGGGGAAACAGAGTGGTTATGGGGATTTGGGGGAATATGAGGGAAACTGGATACGATTTGGGGGGGCACTGGGGGGATATAGGGGGTTTGGTGGGGGATATTGGGGATTTGGGGGGGATATGAGGGGTTTGGGGGGGTATGGGGATTTGGGAGGAGGATATGGGGATTTTTGGGGGGCTTACATGGGGCAAATTGGCATTGGGGGGGGATATGGGGGCATGTGGGGATTTTTGGGGGGGGATATGGGGGGGATACGGGAGGTTGGGGGTGTATAGGGGGGATTTGGGGGGGTATGGGGGTTACAGGGGGAAAATGGGCATTGGGGGATTTTAGGGGGTGCTATGGGGGTTTTGGGGGATTCTGGGGGGGATATGGGGGCGTATAGGGGAGGCTCCAGGGGGAAATGAGGGTTTTGGGAGGGGAATATGGGGGTGTATGGGGGGTTACGAGGAGAAAATGGGCATTGGGGATTTGGGGAGGGGTATGGGGATTTGGGGGGGAATATGGGGGGGGTGAAGAGGGGTTTGGGGGCAGATATGGCGGGGTATGGGGGGATCTGGGGGGGGATATGGTTTTTTTTGGGGGGTATAGGGTGGATTTGGGGGTTGCGGGGATTTGGAGGACGTATGGGGGTGTATGGGGGGTTTGGGGGGGTGTATGGGGGGATTTGGGGGTCTGGAGAGCATTTGGGGGCGATAATCGGGATTTTGGGGACGGATATGGGGGCCGTATGGGGGCATATGAGGATTTGGGGGGATATAGGGGGGATTTGGGGGGGGTTGGCGGGAGTATAGGGGGTTTGGGATGGATATGGAGACGTATGGGGATTTCGGGGGAGGTTATGGGGATTTTTGGGGGGTCACGGGGGTTATAGGGGCATTGGGGGGGGTTCTGGGGGCATGTGGGGATTTGGGAGGGGATATGGGGGGAGTATGGGGGCTGGGGGGGATATGCGGGTTTGGGGGTGGATGTGGGGGGAATATGGGGGTTTTGGGCGATTCTGTGGGGGAGATATGGGGCGGTTACGGGGGGGAAATGGGCATCAGGGAGGGATATGAGGATTTGGGGGGTTTGGGGGGGGTTTGGGGATTCTGGGGGGATATGGGGTTGTTATGGTGCAGGAATGGGCATGGGGGGAGCATACGGCGATTTTGGGGGGATTTTGGGGGGGGATGTGATTTGGGAGTTTTGGGCAATTTTGTGGGGATATGGGGGTTTGGGGGCAGATATGGTGGGGATATGGGGGGTACAGGGGGGAAATGGGGAATTTGGGGGGGGTATGAGGGGTTTGGGGGCAGATATGGGGCCGTATGGGGGGATATGGGGAGCATGGGGGGGTAATGGGGTTTTGGGAGAAGATATGGGGATTTGGGGGGGGAAATGGGGATTTGGGGACAGATATGGGGGGTATGGGGATTTGGCGGAGGATATGGGGAGGAAATGGGCATTGGGAGGGATACTAGGATTTGGGGGGAGATATGGGGGGGTTGGAGGGTTATGGGGGGGATATGGGGCTTGGGGGATGATATGGGGATTTTGTGGGGGATGGGGGGGAAATCGGGATTTTTGGGGAGGGATATGGGGGCCGTATGGGGGGCATACGGGGAATTGGGGCGGGGTATGAGGGGTTTGGGGCAGATAAGGGGCCGTATGGGGGGTATGGGGATTTTGGGGGAGGATATGGGGATTTGGGGGGATATTGGGGGGAGATGTAGAGGATGTGGGGTTTGGGGGGGTATGTGGTGGGATATGGGTGGCATAGAGGAGGATTTGGGTGGGGATGTGGGGGGAAATGGGGATTTGGGGGAAACTGGCATCGGGGGGATATGGGGTGATTATGGGGCGGGAATGGGCATGGGGGGAGCATATGGGGATTTGGGGGCATATGGCGATTTTGGGAGGGATGTAGAGATTTGGGGGGATATGGGGGTTTGGGCAATTTTGGGGGGGGATTTAGGGAGGGAAGAGGGGTTTGGGGGCAGATATGGGGCCGTATGAGGGTCATGGGGATTTTGGGGGAGGATATGGGGATTTGGGGGGGGATACTGGGGGGAGATATGGAGGGATGTGGGGATTTGGGGGCAGATATGGGGGGATATGGGGGGTTACGGGGGGGAAATGGGCATTGGGGGGGCATATGGGCATTTTGGGTGGGTTATGGGGGGGAAGTTGGGGGATTTGGGGGCAGATATGGGGGAGTATGGGGGGCAGATATGGGGGGTTCGGGGGAATATGGGGCGATTTGGGGGGATTTGGGGGGGACAGGGGGGAGTATGGGGGTTTGAGGGGGCAATGTGGGGGGGCTGGGGAGGATATGGGGGGGGTTGGGGGAAACAGTGGTTATGGGGTTTTGGGGGGAAGATATGGGGATTTGGGGGAGAAAATGGGGGGTTCAGGGGGAAATATGGGGGGGATGTGCGGGGGAAATGGGGATTTGGGGACAGATATGGGGCATTATGGGGGGGTATGGGGATTTGGCGGAGGATATGGGGAGGAAGTGGGCATTGGGAGGGATACTGGATTTGGGGGGAGATATGGGGGGGTTGGAGGGTTAAGGGGGGGATATGGGGTTTGGGGGATGATATGGGGATTTTGTGGGGGATGGGGGGAAATCAGGATTTTGGGGAGTGATATGGGGGCCATATGGGGGGCATATGGGGATTTGGAGGAGATATGCAGATTTGGGGAGGGATATATGGGGGTATGGGGGTTTTGGGGGAGGATATCGGGATTTTGGGGGGGGGGTTGGGGAGATTTGGGGATTTGGGGGAGGGATATGGGGATTTGGGAGCAGATATGGGGCTATATGGGGGGGGTATGGGGATTTTGGGGGGGTTATGGGGGAGAAATTGGCATCGGGGGGGGATATGAGGATTTGGGGGGGTATGGGGGGTTTGGGGGATTCTGGGGGGGATATGGGGTTGTTATGGTGCGGGAATGGGCATGGGGGAGCATACGGCGATTTTGGGGGGATTTTGGGGGGATGTAGGGGGAAATGGGATTTGGGGGTTTGGGGCAATTTTGGGGGATATGGGGGTTTGGGGGCAGATATGGGGGGATATGAGGGGCTACGGGGCAAATCGGCATTGGGGGGGCATATGGGCATTTTGGGTGGTTATGGGGGGGAAGTTGGGGGATTTGGGGGGGTATGAGGGGTTTGGGGGCAGATATGGGGCCGTATGGGGGGATATGGGGAGCATGGGGGGGTAATGGGGGTTTTGGGGAGAAGATATGGGGATTTGGGGGGGGGAAATGGGGATTTGGGGACAGATATGGGGCATTATGGGGGGTATGGGGATTTTGGCGGAGGATATGGGGAGGAAATGGGCATTGGGAGGGATACTGGGATTTGGGGGGAGATATGGGGGGGTTGGAGGTTATGGGGGGGGATATGGGGCTTGGGGGATGATATGGGGATTTTGTGGGGGATGGGGGGTGGGAATTGGGATTTTGGGGAGGGATATGGGGGCCGTATGGGGGGCATACGGGGAATTGGGGGCGGGGTATGAGGGGTTTGGGGCAGATAAGGGGCCGTATGGGGGGTATGGGGATTTTGGGGGAGGATATGGGGATTTGGGGGGATATTGGGGGAGATATGGAGGGATGTGGGGGTTTGGGGGGAATATAGGTGGGATATAGGAGGATTTGGGTGGGGATGTGGGGGGGAAATGGGGATTTGGGGGCAGATATGGGGCATTATGGGGGGGGATATGGGGGGTTACGGGGGGGAAATGGGCATTGGGGGGGCATATGGGCATTTTGGGTGGGTTATGGGGGGTAATGGGGGAATTTGGGGGGGTATGAGGGGTTTGGGGGCAGATATGGGGCCCTATGGGGGGGATATGGGGAGTATGGGGGGGAGATATGGGGCCGTATGGGGGGGGATTTTGGGGGATTTGGGAAGATTTTGGGGGGATATAGGAGGTTTGCGGGGATTTGGGGGGACATAAGGGGGAGTATGGGGGTTTGAGGGCGTACTGTGGGGGGGCTGGGGAGGATATGGGGGGGTTGGGGGTAATTTGGGGGGTCTTTGGGGGAAGTATGGGGCTGTACGGGGGGGTATGAGGATTTTGGGGGAGGATATGGGGATTTTGGGGGGGGTTACGGGGGGGAAAATTGGCATCGGAGGGTGGATATGGGGATTTGAGGGGGGTATGGGGGAATTTTGGGGGGGGATGTAGGGGGAATGGGTTTGAGAGGGTTATGGGGGTTTTGGGCAATTTTGGGGGGGATTTGGGGGGAGATATGGAGGGATGTGGGGTTTGGGGGGGTATGTGGTGGATATGGTGGGATATAGGAGGATTTGGGGGGGGATGTGGGGGGGAAATGGGGATTTGGGGGCAGATATGGGGCATTATGGGGGGGATATGGGGGGTTATGGGGGGAAATGGGCATTGGGGGGGCATATGGGGATTTGGGGGCATAGGGGGATTTTGGGAGGGATGTAGAGATTTGGGGGGAATGTAGGGGGAAATGGGATTTGGGGGGGATATGGGGGTTTGGGCAATTTTGGGGGGGGGGATTTAGAAAGGGAAGAGGGGTTTGGGGGCAGATATGGGCCGTATGAGGGGTCATGGGGATTTTGGGGGAGGATATGGGGATATGGGGGGGGATACTGGGGGGAGATATGGAGGCAGATACGGGGGGATATGGGGGGGATATGGGGGTTACGGGGGGGAAATGGGCATTGGGGGGGCATATGGGCATTTTGGGTGGGTTATGGGGGGAAATGGGGGGATTTGGGGGCAGATATGGGGGGGATTCCGGGGGAATATGGGGCGATTTGGGGGATTTAGGGGGGATATGGGGGGTATGGGAAGATTTTGGGGGGGATATAGGAGGTTTGCGGGGATTTGGGGGGGACAGGGGGAGTATGGGGGTTTGAGGGGGCAATGTGGGGGTGCTGGGGAGGATATGGGGGGGTTGGGGGGAAACAGAGTGGTTATGGGGATTTGGGGGGGAATATGAGGGAAGGAAACTGGATACGATTTGGGGGGCACTGGGGGGATATAGGGGGTTTGGTGGGGGATATTGGGGGATTTGGGGGGGATATGAGGGGTTTGGGGGGTATGGGGATTTGGGAGGAGGATATGGGGATTTTTGGGGGGCTTACATGGGGCAAATTGGCATTGGGGGGGGATATGGGGGCATGTGGGGGATTTTGGGGGGGGATGGGGGGGATATGGGAGGTTGGGGGTGTATAGGGGGGATTTGGGGGGGTATGGGGGGTTACAGGGGGAAAATGGGCATTGGGGGATTTTAGGGGGTGCTATGGGGGCGTATAGGGGAAGCTCCAGGGGGAAATGAGGGTTTTGGGAGGGGAATATGGGGGTGTATGGGGGGGTTACGAGGAGAAAATGGGCATTGGGGATTTGGGGAGGGGTATGGGGATTTGGGGGGAATATGGGGGGGGTGAAGAGGGGTTTGGGGGCAGATATGGCGGGGTATGGGGGATCTGGGGGGGGATATGGTTTTTTTTGGGGGGGTATAGGGTGGATTTGGGGGGTTTGCGGGGATTTGGAGGACGTATGGGGGGTGTATGGGGGGTTTGGGGGGGTGTATGGGGGATTTGGGGGTCTGGAGAGCATTTGGGGGGATAACCGGGATTTTGGGGACGGATATGGGGGCCGTATGGAGGGCATACGAGGATTTGGGGAGATTTGGGGGGATATAGGGGGATTTGGGGGGGGTTGGCGGGAGTAGAGGGGTTTGGGGATGGATATGGAGACGTATGGGGGGGTATGGGCATTTTGGGGGAGGTTATGGGGATTTTTGGGGGGGTCACTGGGGGAAATTGGCATTGGGGGCGATATGGGGAGGATATGGGGGGGTGGGGAATTATGGGGTGTTATAGGGCATTGGGGGTATCTGGGAATTTTGGGGGAGGATTTGGGGGGATATGGGGAGGAAATGGGCATTGGGGGTGGGATATGGGGGGTTGGGGATTTGATGGAGGATACTGGGGGGCTATGGGGGGGATTTGAGGGGATATGGGGGGGCATGGGGGGATATGGGGGGATTTGAGGGGGATATGGGGGGGATTTGAGGGGGATATGGTTTTTTTTTGGGGGGAGATATGGGGAGGCATGGGGGGGATATGGGGGAAGTATGGGGGGTTTGTGGGGGGATGTGGGGATTTGGGAGGGGATATGGGGGGGGTATGGGGGTTGTGGGCGATTCTGGGGGGGGAGATATGGGGCGGTTACGGGGGGAAATGGGCATTGGGGGGCATATGGGCATTTTGGGTGGGTTATGGGGGGAAATGGGGGGGGTATGAGGGGTTTGGGGGCAGAGAGGGCGCCCTGGGGGGGGGGGGGGGCAGAGAGGGTGCCCTATGGAGGGGGATTTCTGGGGATTTGGGGGATTTGGAGGGGATATGGTGGGGAATTTGGGGGTTGAGGGGGGATGTGGGGGGGATTTGGGGGGGAAATGGGGATTTGGGGGCAGATATGGGGCCGTATGGGGATTTGGGGGGGGTAACGGGGGCTTTGGGGGGGATATGGGGATTTTGGGGGGAGAAATGGGGATGGATATGGGCATTAGGGGTAGATATGGGGATTTTGAGGAGGATGTGTTTTCTGGGGGGGATACGGGGGGGAAATGGGGATTTAGGAGGAGTATGGGAATTTTTTCAGGGGTATGTGGATTTGGGGGGGGGATAAGTGGGTGATATGGGGGTCTGGGGAGGGATCTGTCTATGGGTAGAGCAGATCTGAAGACCCGGGGGGGACCTGGGGGTGGGACAGGTTGATAAATGTGGGGACACCGGTGTGTGTGTGTGGGGGGGGGGACGTGAACAAAGGGAGGTGACATGGGGTGAGTCGGGGGGGTGGTGGGGGGGAAGCGGGGCCCAACGCACCTCCTCGCAGTACACCTCCATGCAGGCCACGGTGACGCGGTGGCTGTCCCCGACGGCCTCCAGCACGTCCTCGAGGGCGCGCTGCACCAAGCCGGGCTCCCCCTCGCTGCCCAGCATGGTGTGCGTCTTCCCTGGGGGGGGGTGGGCACCAGCACCGTGTCACCCCCCCAGGAGGGTCACCGCGGCATCAGGGACACTTGGCGGGGGGGTGACAACGCTCACCGGAGCCGCTGGGCCCGTAGGCGAGGACGGTGACATCGCGGCCGGCCAGGAGGTGGGACAGCAGCGGGCGGACGGAGCCCTCATAGACGGCGGCGGTGGAGCTGGCGGCACCGTAGATGGCATCGAAGCTGAGGAAGGAGGCGTTAGGAAGGGGGTGGGGGGCACCCATGGGTGCCGCCCGCCTTCCCCCGGGGCTCACCGGTAGCGGGAGGGGGCGTTGGGGGGCTCCTCGCGCAGCTCCAGGGTGTGGGAGTCGAGGGGGAGCAGGCAGGGCTCCTCGCCGGGGGGGCCGGGGCGCAGGCGGACGCAGACCTGCACCCGGCGGGGGGGCGCTGGGGGGGCACCAGCACCCATTGAGGTGGTCCCGGCTGGACGACGAGTCCTCACAGCCCCCTGTCACCTCAGGAAGTGTCCCCCCACAGCCCCCCTGTCCCCTCACAGCCCCTCATCCACCTACAAAACGTCCCCCCACACACCATTCCCCTCAGGATTTGTCCCCTCACAGCCCCTTGACACCCCCAAAATGTCCCCTTACAGCCCCCGTCCCCTCACAGCCCCTCGTCCCCTCATGAGGTGTCCCCTCAGCACTTTTCTCCCCTCACAATCCCTCATCCCCTCACAAAACGTCCCCCCACAGCCCCTCTCCCCTGACAGCCCCTTGTCCCCTCACAAAACGTCCCCTCACAGCCCCGTCTCCTCACAAAACGTCCCCTTACAGCCCATCCCCTCAGGAAGTGTCCCCTCACAGCCCCTGTCCCCCCGAAAACCCCTCGTCCCCCCACAAAATGTCCCCTCAGCTCCTGTCCCCTCACAAAACGTTGCCTGACAGCCCGTCCCCTCATGAAGTGTCCCCTCACAGCCCCCTGTCCCCTCACAAAATGCCCCCCTGACAGCCCCTCGTCCCCTGACAGCCCCTCATCCCCTCACAAAATGTCCCCCCACAGCCCCTCTCCCCTGACAGCCCCTTGTCCCCTCACAAAATGCCCCCCTAACAGCCCCCGGTCCCCTGACAGCCCCTCGTCTCCTCACAAAACGTCCCCTCACAGCCCCTCTCCCCTCACCGAACGACCCCTCAGCCCTTTTCCCCCTCACAACCCCTCATCCCCTCACCGCCAGAACCCCCTAAAGCCTCGCACCCCCTCCCCAGAACCTCTCTGAACCCCTCCGGCCGCCCAGATCCCCCCAATTCCCCTCAGATCCCCCCAAATTCCCCCCCCCCGGCGCCCTCAGCCTCCCCGTACCGGCCGCAGCCGCCGCCGCCATCGCTCCCGCCCGACCGTTTGAAGCCGCGCGGCGGCAGCCAATGGGAGGCGAGGAGGTGCGCATGCGCAGTGCGGGCAGCCCGGCGGGGCAGGGCGAAATGGCGGCGGTTGCTTGGCAACGCGGGAAGGGGAGGGGACAAAATGGCGGCGGTTGCCTGAGAACGGAGGGAAAAGAGGCGGGAACAGCGGTGGCGGCGGCGGTTGCCTGGCAACGGGGGCGGGGCGAAGCCAAACGCGCCCAGTTCGTACTGGGAAAGGGCCCAGTTTGCACTGGGACTGCGCCCAGTTTGTATTGGGATTGGGCTGAGGGTCCCAGTTTGTACTGGGAGTGGGCCCAGTTTCTACTGGGACAGTTCCCAGTTTGTGCTAGGATGGGGCTGGGGATCCCAGTTTGTACTGGGATGGGGCTGGGCGTCCCAGTTCATACTGGGAAGGATCCCAGTTCATTCTGGGAAAGGGCTGGGGGTGCAAGTTTGTACTGGGAAGTGTCCCAGTTTGTACTGGGATGGGGCTGGGGGTCCCAGTTTGTACTGGGAATGGCCCCAGTTCATACTGGGAAGGGGCCCAGTTCCCGACCTCCCGGCGGGCAGTGACCTCAGGGGTGTGACATCAGCAGTGGGGTGGTGACGTCATCATCAGGGCGGTGACATCATCGGGGCGGTGACATCATCGGGGCTGTGACATCATCGGGGCGGTGACATCACGATCCCCCCCCCCCCGCATGTCCCCAAGGAGGAGCCGGGCCGTCCCCAAAGTCCTTTAATGCAGCAGCCGGGACAGCGCGGGGGCACCCTGCGGGCACCCATGGGTGGGGGGGGGACCCCCCTGAGACCCCCAGAGGGACCTCAGGGTGCCCCTAAGGACCCCAGGACCCCCTTGGGACCCCCCAAAGGACCTCAAGGTGCTCCTTGAAGTCCCCAGATTCCCTTGGGACCCTCACAAGGACCCCAAGGACCCCTTGAAGACCCCAGAACTCCCTTGGGACCCCCATAAGGACCTCAGGGTGCCCTCTGAAGACCCCAGGACACCCTTGGGACCCCCGTAAGGACCTCAGGGTGTCCCTGAAAGACCCCAGGACTCCCCATAGGGACATCAGGGTGCCTCATAAGGACCCCAGGAACTCCTTGGGACCCCATAAGGACCTTAGGGTGCCCCCTAAAGACCTCAGGACTCCCCATAAGGACCTCAGGGTGCCCCATAAGGACCCTAGAACCCCCTTGGGACCTCCATACGGACCTCAGTGCGCCCCCAGAAGTCCCCCCGCCCCCACAACCGCCCCAGGCCGCCCCCTAACCCCCCCCCTAAACCCCCCTCGAAGGACCTCAGGGTGCCCCCCCACCCCACCCCACCCCACCCCACCCCACGGGACGCCCACCCCGCAGTGGCGGCGGGGCTCAGGGTGGGTGCCGGGGCGGGGGCCGGAAGAGGCGCCAGGCCCCCCGGCAGATGAGGCCGAACCAGTAGAGCTGGGGGGCCAGGAGGGCGGCGGCGGCGGCGTTGTAGGCGGGGGGCAGCGCCCCCGGCACCCGCAGCAGGGGCACCCCGAGGTGGCGCCCGTAGGCCCAGTACAGGTAGGGGAAGAGGAGCACGCGGCAGCCCAGGAAGGTCACCAGCATGGCCACCCCGTTGAGCTTGTGCAGCGCCGTGTGCTGCCGCTTGTACTGCGGGGGGTGGGGGGGGGAAAGGGGTGAGGGACACGTGGGATGGAGGCCCACCACCGTCCCATGTTCTCCCGGGGACCCACGTGGCGAGGGACACGAGGGGTTGGGGGCCCACCACCACCCCACGTTCTGTTGGGGACATGAAGGGTTGGGGACACAAGGGGTTGGGGACCCAAATGTTGGAGGACACAAGGGGTTGGGAGCCCACCACCACTCCATGGTCTCCTGGGGACCCAGGTGTTGAGGGACACGAGGGGTTGGGGACCCACCACCACCCCGTATTCTTCTGGGGACTCAAGGGGTTGGGGACACAAAGGGTTGGGGACCCAAATGTTGAGGGACGCGTGGGGCTGGGGGCCCAGCACCACCCCAAGTCATGCTGGGGACTCAAATGTTGAGGGACACGAGGGGTTGGGGGCCCACCACCACCCCATGTTCTCCTGGGGACTCAAGGGGTTGGGGACACAAAGGGTTGGGGACCCAAATGTTGAGGGACACGTGGGGTGGGGACCCACCATCACCCCATGTTCTGCTGGGGACTCCAGGGGTTGGGGACACAAAGGGTTGGGGACCCAAACGTTGAGGGACGTGGGGGGTTGGAGGCCTACCACCACCCTATGTTCTCCCAGGGACCCAGATGTTGAGGGACACGAGGGGTTGGGGACCAACCAAAGTCATCTTGGGGAGCCAGGGGTTGGGGACCCGAGGGTTGGGGACATGAAGGGTTGGGGACCCAAATGTTGAGGGACACGTGGGGTTGGGGGCCCACCACCATCCCAAGTCATGCTGGGGATCCATGTGGTGAGGGACACGAGGGGTTGGGGGCCCACCACCACCCCACGTTCTGCTGGGGACATGAAGGGTTGGGGACACAAGGGGTTGGGGACCCAAATGTTGGAGGACACAAGGGGTTGGGAGCCCACCACCACCCCATGTTCTCCTGGGGACCCAGATGTTGAGGGACACGAGGGGTTGGGGACCCACCACCACCCCGTATTCTTCTGGGGACCCAAGGGGTTGGGGACACAAAGGGTTGGGGACCCAAATGTTGAGGGACACATGGGGTTGGGCCCACCTCCATCCCAAGTCATCCTGGGGACTCAAGGGGTTGGGGACACGAGGGATTGGGGACCCAAATGTTGAGGGACGCGTGGGGCTGGGGGCCCACCACCATCCCAAGTCATGCTGGGGACTCAAGGGGTTGGGGACCCAAGGGGTTGGGGACCCAAATATTGAGGGACGCGTGGGGTTGGGGGCCCACCAGCACCCCAAGTCATGCTGGGGACCCAGGGACTGGTGACACAAGGGGTTGGGGGCCTGAATGTTGAGGGACACGTGGGATGGAGGCCCACCACCACCCCATGTTCGGCCAGGGGTTGGGGACCCGAGGGTTGGGGACATGAAGGGTTGGGGACCCAAATGTTGAGGGACACGAGGGGTTGGGAGCCCACCACCACCCCACGTTCTTCTGGGGACCCAAAAGTTTGGAGACCCAACAGGTTGGAGACCCAACAGGTTGGAGACCCAACAGGTTGGAGACATGAGGGCTTGGGGGCCCACCACCATCCCCTGTTATGCTGGAGACCCAGGGGTTGGGGACCCAAGGAGCTGGGGACACGAGGGGTTGGGGGCCTGAATGTTGAGGGACATGAGGGGTGGGGGCCCAAATGTTGAGGGACACGAGGGTTTGGGGACCCACCACCACCCCATGTTCTTCTGGGGACCCAGGGGTTGGGGACCCAAGGAGTTGGGGACCCAAATGTTGAGGGACACGTGGGGTTGGGGGCCCACCTCCATCCCATGTTCTCCTGGGGACCCACGTGGTGAGGAACATGAGGATTTGGGGACCCACCACCATCCCGTGTTCTCCCAGAGACCCAGGGGTTGGGGACCCAAATGTTGAGGGACACGAGGGTTTGGGGGCCCACCACCACCCCATGTTCTCCCAGGGACCCAGATGTTGAGGGACACGTGGGGGTGGAGACCCACCACCACCCCATGTTCTTCTGGGGACTCAAGGGGTTGGGGACCCCGGGGCTGGAGCCCCCCCGGCCACCCCATTGTCCCCCCGGGGCCGCGTTTCGGGGCTCACCAGGATGAGGACCTTGCCCAGGCAGACGAAGGGGGTGCTGAGCTCCGCCATCAGCAGGCAACCCAGGAAGAAGTCGCCCTTCCCCTGGCGCCACAGCTGGGGGGGGGGGGGACACGGGGACATTTGGGGACACGCGGGGACATTTGGGGACACTTGGGGACATGTGGGGACACGGGGACATGGGGACATGGGGACATGGGGACATGGAGAAGCCAACAAGCACCATGACTCCGTGGTGGACCTCCATGAGTAGCTCCGTACCAAGGAGGTGTTCCACCACAAGTGTCCCCAAGTGTCCTCAAATGTCCCCAAATGTCCCCAAGTGTCCCCATGACCATGGAGAAGCCCACAACAGCGTGGTGGACCTCCATGAGCACGTCTGTCCTCATGGCCACGGAGAAGCCAACAAGGACCACAGCGTGGTGACCTCCATGAGTAGCTCCATCCCCAGGTGACCTTCTTCTACCCCGTGTCCCCAAATGTCCCCAAGTGTCCCCACGGCCACGGAGAAGCCCACAAAAGCGTGGTGGACCTCCATGAGCACGTCTGTCCCCGTGGCCACGGAGAAGCCAGCAAGGACCACAGCGTGGTGACCTCCACGAGTAGCTCCATACCCAAGTGACATTCTTCCACCCCATGTCCCCAAGTGTCCCCAAGTGTCCCCATGACCACGAAGAAGCCCACGAAGGCGTGGTGGACCTCCATGACCACGTCCACACCCAGCCACCATCCCTCCACCTCCACATCCCCATGGCACCCTCGTGTCCCCACGCCGTTCCCGTGTCCCCACACTGTTCCCGTGTCCCCAAGGTGTCCCCCCGGTCCCTGTCCCCCACTCACGGTGGCCACGGGGAAGCAGACGAGCACCATGGCGGCGTGGTGGACCTCCATGAGCACGTCTGTCCCCGTGGCCACGGAGAAGCCAACAAGGACCACAGCGTGGTGACCTCCATGAGTAGCTCCATCCCCAGGTGACCTTTTTCTACCCCGTGTCCCCAAGTGTCCCCAAGTGTCCCCAAGAGTCCCCATGACCACGGAGAAGCCCACGACAGCATGGTGGACCTCCATGAGCACGTCTGTCCTCATGGCCACGGAGAAGCCAACGAGGACCACAGCGTGGTGACCTGCATGAGTAGCTCCATACCCAGGTGACGTCCTTCCACCCCATGTCCCCAAGTGTCCCCAAGTGTCCCCAAGTGTCCCCGTGACCACGAAGAAGCCCACGAAGGTGTGGTGGACCTCCACGACCACGTCCACACCCAGCCACCATCCCTCCACCTCCACATCCCCACGCCGTTCCCGTGTCCCCACGCCGTTCCCGTGTCCCCACACCATTCCCGTGTCCCCAAGGTGTCCCCCCCGGTCCCTGCCCCCACTCACGGTGGCCACGGGGAAGCAGACGAGCACCATGGCGGTGTGGTGGAGCACCATCAGGAGGTCCTTGCGCAGGTAGGCGCCGGCGGCTGCCCGCAGGGATGGCGGTGGCCCGGCTTCGTGTCCCTTGACGCGCCCGCGGTGCCAGTGGCACAGGAACATGGCGTAGACATTGTACACAAAGTAGGGGATGGCGAACTGGGGGTACGCCCCCGCCAGCCAGTGCCTGCGGGGGGGCGCGGCGAGGACACCGGTGTCCTCGGAGGGCACAGGGGGAGGGTCTCGGGGGGACACGTGGGGGGAGGGGCTTGGGGGCGGCACGATTTGGGGGCACGGACAGCCAGGGATTTGGGGAGACCCCAATTTGGGGGACCTAGACACCCAGAGATTTGGGGACACCCCGATTTGGGTGACCCAAGTGTCCCAGGTGGCTTTGGGACACCCCAGTTTGGGCACCCAGACACCCAGGGACTTGGGGACACCCCAATTTGGGGCACCCAGACACCCAGAGATTTGGGGACACCCCGATTTGGGTGACCCAAGTGTCCCAGGTGGCTTTGGGACACCCCAATTTGGGGCACCCAGACACCCAGGTGTGGGAAAGGAATTCGCAGGTGGCTTTGCGCTGCTTCACACATCCCTGAATTAGAGATAATGAGGAAACAAGCGGTAGAAACAAAAACTTGAGCAAGGTGGAGATAAAGTAAATTGGCTACAGTGTTAAAGATGAGCTTTGGGCAGTGGCCAATTGCTGGCTGGCTCGAGGCGCGTGTCTGCGGGTCTCTAACCAATTGTATGACAGATTCGGGCGCGTGGACAGCGCGTGGGGCTACGGGGAAAGTATATGCAGTAGTGAAAAAGGGCGGCAATAAACGTCTCCAGTTCAAGAGCCATCAGGAGTCTGTGTCTTGCATCCCTTCAAATGGTGACTCCGACGTGATCAGGGAGGAGCAGCGCTGCACGAACGTCCGAAGGGAACCCAGCCGAATGAGTCAAGCTCGCAGCTGGACTGCAGCTTCAACCCCGGGACATCACCTGAAGGACAGGTGAGAGGCTGGGCATTGATCATGGGAGCTAGCCTTTCGGCAGAGGAAGAGGCTATAGTGAAACTACTAATGCAACTCCTAATAGACAGGGGAGTAAAAAATGATCCGTTTAAAATAAAGCTATTATTGAAATTTTTGCAAAAACAAGGGCTCCCCTCAATGGCTTCCACAGTATTTGATGTAAAAACTTGGGACCAAGCGGAGGAAAAAATATGGGAAGCAGCATCCAGTGGGGATACTGATGCTGCTGAGGTAACGGCTACGTGGCGGCTGGTGACTGAGACTTTAGGATCGTGGCAGGCAGAAAAGGAAGTACAGAACGCCGCTGCCCAGGCAATAACAGCAGCCGAACCGAGATCAGAGCCTGCAAGGTCACCAGAGCAGTGCGATTTGATAGACCTGGGGGATGACAAGGAAGAGAGCCACGGACCGCCGCCGCAGAGCCCCTCCCCGCTGACCCCCTTGGCTCCCACCTTGCCTACCCCCGATAATGCCTCCCTGCAGGCCTGAGCTTTTGACCCGCGGGAACGATGGGAGCTAGTGCGCCGGGAAGCGCTAAAGGACGGGGACGCGGTAGGAATGCCTTTCCCGGTGCAGGTGCGACCTAATGGTCCAAATGAATATCATGCCTTCCAATGGGACCTAATTAAAGAATTAAGAAAGGCTGTGACTACATATGGATTACACGCACCATTTACTCAGTCATTGTTAGAAAATGTTATGACTGGTCAATTGTTGGTGCCGTACAATTGCCGTCAGATAGCTGTGCTGATTTTAACGCCAACACAAAAACTACTCTGGAAGCAAAAATGGAAAGAAGGGTGCGAATTAGCCGCCCTAGGTAACATAGAACGGCAGCCTGGCGACCCCCTCCGGGGAGCCGGGTTCCCACAGTTGATGGGGACCGAGCCGTTACTTGATCCGAGATTGCAGGCTAGGCTCAACGATGCCGTCCTGTGGCAGTCTGCGTCTCTGGCCCTCCAGGCTATGCTGAAGTTGCCTGAAGTTGGAAAAGTCCAGCCATCATTTACCAGCAGTAGGCAACAAGTTACCGAGCCTTATATGCAATTCATTGATAGATTGCGAGACGCTTTGGACAAACAAATTGACAACCACGAGGCCAAAGAGGCCCTTATGCTAAAACTGGCAGTGGACAATGCAAACACAGACTGTAAGAAAATACTCCAAGCCCTGCCTGCTAATACTACATTAGTACAAATGATAGAGGCATGCAGTCGAGTTGGATCCATAGAACATCACACTGCCGCTTTGGCCGGAGCTTTTGGTTCTGTGCTTCAAATCGGAGGTAAACAGTGTTCCCACTGCCAAGCCACGGGACATTTTGCTGCTGAATGTCCACAGCGAGGAGCGGGAGGGGGGACGTGGTAACCCTGCTCCTCCCGCTGCTTGCCCACGGTGCGGCAAGGGATGGCACTGGGCTAGCCAGTGCCATTCGAAGCATAATGCAGAGGGAAAACCTTTACGACGGCGGCAGGGAAACGGGAAGCGGAGCGCGAAAAGGCAATAGGTGTAATTGTTAATGGTTTCCGAGATATGGTTTCCAAAGGATAGAGTTGAAATGCAACGCTAACGCAGGGTCCAGCGCCACCTGCACCCCCGCTGTCACCTCCGAGCACCCGCACACCCGCCCCGCCGCCGGCTGCTGCGTTTCTCAGGTTTGAGCGCACGCCCGCGCGCACCGGGCGCTGCCGTGTTCCGCCCGCTGCTGCGCCCGGGCCCTCCGCCCCGCGGGACCCCGCTCACCGCCGCCCTCCGCCGCCGCCGCTGCTGCCCCCCGCCATCCCCCCCACCCCCGGGCCGGCTCCCCCTCAGCCCGCCGGCCCCTCTGCTGGCGCTGCGGGCCGCCGGCGGCAGCTCGGCCGAGGGTGTGGGTGGATCCCCTGAAAAGGCAGCCACAGATCTCAGCAGTGAACGCAAACTCAGTAAATCCCAGCAGCTGAAAAAAGTTTTCAAAGAATGTGGTGCTGTAGGGGTTTCGTTCCACGTTGGAATTTCACTAGTATCTCTAGGAATCTTCTACCTGGCTGCGTCAAGTGGCGTGGATATGACTGCGGTTCTCTTCAAACTTGGTTTCAGTGAATCATCGCTGCAATCTAAAAGGGCTGCTGGTACAGGCACATTCCTGTTGGCATATGCTATTCACAAATTGTTTGCTCCAGTACGAATAATTTTTGTGCCAGCGATACAGATGGCGACGTTTAACAACAGGAAAATGTCACATTGTTCCTCATCCAGCTAAATTAGACGGCTAAGCACCTGAACGTGCTTTCTCACAAACCACCGTGTCCCCTGCTCACCACCTTTGGGTTTTTCCAACTAAGACAAGAGTTGCTGTTGTAACATCACAATTTGCGTGAATAACAATCTGTGTAGCTCAAAATATTACACTGTTTCTCTCTCTTGGGGTAGAATATTTGCATTGTGCCAAATGCTAGTAGATATTTTCATATATTTTCTATGCTCTGTGATACCTTAATATATGCGGATTTTCAGACTTGTGTCCTCTTGTGTTAGAGATAAAAACCATAAATGATGGAGAAATTACATTGTGAATGTGTCTTAGGCTGTTAAATAATTGTTTTTCAGTTTTTTTTTTAAATGTATGTATTTAAGTAAATTCGTTAGCATATTTTTGACAATTTATATTCATTAATGTTTTGAAGTAATTGTTTCAGGGAAAGTATCTGTGCTGCACTCTCAATAAAAATGTGCTAAATAAATAAAAAAAAAAAGAGAGAAAAAAAGAAAAAAAAAGAGAAGGAAAAAAAAAAGAAAAACCTAGTACCTTTGGATATTGTATCGGACTCGCAATATGCTGTAAGTGTCGCTCAGCGCATTGAGAGGGCCAATTTGAGACATATCCCAAAGGAAAACTTGTTTCTAAAATTTAAAGAACTGTTATTTTTGGTAGAGCAGCAAGTGCACCCATATTGTATTATTCATATGTGGAGCCACACCATGTTACCCGGTATTTTTGCAGAGGGTAACGCACATGCTGACCAGCTAACTAATATGACCCTGACTGCCCTGGTGCCTAAGGTGCTGGAGCAAGCACGGTTATCCCATGCCTTTTTCCATCAATCCGCCAAAGTCTTGGCGAAACAATTCACTATATCGATCGCTGATGCCAAATTGATTGCCCAAACATGTCCTGACTGTCAACAACATGTTTCGACCCGATCTTTAACGGTAAACCATAGAAGTCTACGGTCCTTACAGTTATGGCAGACTGACGTGACGCATATTCCAGAATTTGGTCGCTTGAAAAATGTTCATGTATTGGTAGATACTTTCTCTCATGCTATTTGAGCAACAGTTGCGGTGGGTGAAACTAGTCGCCACGTCCAGGCTCACGTCCGTGTTGCTTTCGCAGCGCTAGGCATCCCAAAGGAAATAAAAACCGACAGTGGCCCCGCCTATACTAGTCACTCCCTTCAAACCTTTTTTCAAACTTGGGTTATCTGACACACCACAGGCATTCCTCATTCCCCCACGGGTCAAGCCACTGTTGAGCGCACACATCGCACCTTGAAAACACTGCTAAATAAACAAAAAGGGGGAGACACCCAGGAAACACCACAGAACAGGTTGGGAAAGGCACTTTACATAATAAATCACCTATCATTACCCTTTCCTCACAAAGAGGTACCGCCCACAATAAAACATTACAAAAGTATGAATTCCGCACTGTCATGGGTGCCACAGTCAGAGTAGGCCTTAGTAATAGTAAAAAATTTAAATACAGGTCTTTGGGAGGGTCTTTGGGAGGGACCCCAGCCCTAATAACTTGGGGTCGAGGGTATGCCTGTGTCTCCACAGGTCACGGACCAAGATGGGTACCAGCAAGGGAGGTAACGCCATGGTTGGCCTCCTCCTCACAATCGCTGCTGTCATCGATTATTGCCAGCCCTGGGTCTCCATCCAACCATGCTGCAACATCTGGGTCACCCTCGCCAACATGACAGGACAAGAAGCGATGTGCCTGTCCCGGGCTAGTGCTAACGAGCCATTCATGACGTCTGGTGGGGAACCCGGCAGATAACAAAGACTGGACTGTCTACTTGCCGCAAGCGCCCCTAGAGCCACAGGAATTAGATATCCTGGGATGTGAAACAGCAACAGCATGTGTAAGGTTTAATTTCTCAGGCAAAAAAACAAATCATGAAACAAATGGTCAACGCCACACTTGCTCCTTATTGCAATGCATCTCTTTGCTGTAATTATACAAAACTATAATAGCATCATTCCTTGCGTCAGGAGCCGCTCTGCTCGGCTGTGGGATTGACTGTGGAACGCCCCTAGGTGCACCCCCAGCATTTTTCCTCGGAGGGGTCTCCACTCTCAGCCGCTCACCACGGGAGTAGACAAGGGCCTCCTGAAGCCACGGACAAATTATTTTAAGTGATATTTTCTTGTGGTATGAATGAGAAGTGCAAGAGGCCTCTTTGCGTGATTGTGTGATTGTGCTGTGCGAGTGAGATGCAGCATCACTGCGAAACAACATCCCTAGCGCTTAGTGGCTTGTTGACTGATGTAGATTCTAGTAGGCACGCTACTTTACAATTGTAATCCTGCATGTGATTTTCACCCTGTTGCTTATTGTACCTTACTTATTGCAATGTCTGTGGTGATTGATAGAAAAATCTATAGAAAGCATTTGGTTGGTTGAAAATAAAAAAGGGGGAATTGTGGGAAAGGAATTCGCAGGTGGCTTCGTGCTGTTTCACACATCCCTGAATTAGAGATAATGAGGAAACAAGCGGTAGAAACAAAAACTTGAGCAAGGTGGAGATAAAGTAAATTGGCTACAGTGTTAAAGATGAGCTTTGGGCAGTGGCCAATTGCTGGCTGGCTCGAGGCACGTGCCTGAGGGTCTCTAACCAATTGTATGACAGATTCGGGCGCGTGGACAGCATGTGGGGCTACAGGGAAAGTATATGTAGTAGTGAAAAAGGGCAATAAACGTCTCCAGTTCAAGAGCCATCAGCAGTCCCTGTCTTTCATCCCTTCATTAAGTCACTGCTACAGCAGCACCAGCATAACCTGAACCCTCTTACCTCTACAAAATCCTTAATTTCTGCTGGGCAAGACCCTATTCCCTCCCCCAAATCTCATGTCTCTCCTGACCAGGGTTTCTCCTGACCTCCCCATATCAGTCATCTCATTGGGATCAGCTTTCTGATGGCTATCATGACCTCAACGTATCCATCACACCTCTTGTTGGCTACTCTATTTCTGAGAAAAGCGGCACTTAAGACACGATGGAAAATGGCAAAAAAGTCCATCAGAGCACCCTCCACAAGGTGCCCAGCAGCTCTGCACCTCCAGAAAAGTGTGGTTCCTGCATACAAGTTTTCTTTCCAGAACGGCTCCTATGGGTCGAGGGTAACTTTTCCCAGGCACTCACTTTCTCAAGCCACACCACTCTTGCCCGCAGGCCCCACGTGTCTCTCCAACCCTCCCCTCTTCCCCTGCAGTAGTGGCACTTCACTGCAGCAGGTTGGTGCGTCTTCAGGCTCAGGGGTGTTTCCTGAGGGCCTGCCCCGTGTGGGGAGTGGCGGGGAGGAAGAGAGCAAGGTCAGCTCCTGGGGCATGGCTGAGCACAGCCCAGCCATCCCGCACCGCAGGCAGGCCCCTTCTCCCAGGCTGAGGCACACGTGCAAGGTGGACACTTCTCCATCAGCCCAGCTTCACGCAGGGACCTTCAGCCCTGCCCCAGATCCAGGACTCATCACTTCCTCCTTGTCCACCCACAGACATACATTGCTTTCCATTTGGGGACTCAGGCAGGACTTTAAGGATCTGCTAAAGCCCTGGATTTCCTTGTTTCTCACAGCCTTCTCACAAGTCTTTCTCCTGGCCCTCCCCGCTGCCCAGCACTGCCTCTCAGGTGGCACTCAGTGACCCTTCCCTTCAGAAGGGCCTTTGGGCTTCCTCAATTGTCCTGGTGCTTATTAGCACCTTCCTGGCTCCTTCCAGAGCTCAGAGCGAGCTTTCTTGTCCAGCATGGGGCCCTGCACTGGCTCTGGCTGGGACGGAGTTACTCTCTGCAGAGCAGCCCCTGTCGTGCTGTGTTTTTGATGTGACCAGGGCAGTGTTGGTCACACACGGCTGTGGTCGCTGTTCCTGAGCAGCGCGTGAACAGCACCAAGGCCTTCTCTGCTTCTCACTCTGCCCTACCAGCGAGTTGGTTGTGGGTGGGCAAAAGGCTGGGAGGGGAACCCCCTGTGACAGCTGACCCAGCCTGACCCAATGGATGATCCATGGCACATAACATAGTGCTCAGCAATACATGTTGGGATCATCTTTCCAAGACAAGGTGGCAGTTTCTCAGAGACTGCCTGCACAACGGTCTGCTAGTGGGAACTGATGAGTTACAAGATGCTCATTATGTTTGGCGTTTGATTTTCATTTCTTTCTTTTTTCTTTTCCTTTCCTATCCTTATGTGTCTTTCTCTCAATCTGTGAGTTTTACTTATTTATGGTGTTCCCTCCCCTCTGCCCTCTAGAGGAGGAGGAAGGAGGCAGCTCGTGCATGCTGCTGTCTGGGGTGAGCAAGGAGGAGGCTGGCCATGGTGCAAGGAAATGGAGGTCGGTGAAGCTGCAGGAGCCCTGGTCTCTTGCCTGGGAGATCCCCAGCACAGAGTGCCTGTGCCCCGCAGGGCCAGCCCTGCTCCCCAGGCCAGCACAAGAGGCCTGGCCCAGGCACAGAGCAGCCTGCCCCGAGCAGGTGCCTACACAAAGAGCTTATTCTTCCTCCTTTACCCATCTGTGCAGGCCCAGAAATGCTGCCCTGCTCTTTCCCAGGGCCATCCCTGCTCCCAGAGAGCCTTGCCCAGGGCAGTGTGTCCGTGCTGGCCTGGCCTGCCATTGCTGCTTCCCTGATGTGCTCCCCGCCAGGCCCTGAGCTGGCGGTGATGCTGTGCAGAGCCAGGGGCTGTTGTGCCCTGAGACCCTGTGGGGACCCTCCCCTGCCCGTGCTGCTCAGGGTGCTGGACAAGAGCTGCACCAGACCTGGCCCACGAGGCTTCAAAGAAGGTCTCCTCAATTACAATGCAGTTTTATGGGCCTTCGCTTGCTGGCTCTTCACCACCTCCCCTGGCATTGCAGAGCCCTCCTTAGCCCACAGAGTTCTCTGATTGGCCTTTTCCTTTGCCAAAATCTTCTTTGGATGGTCACTAATTTTATGAGGTTTTAATCACTACCCAATGAGCACATTGTCCCAGGGTTGCCCTGATCTCTCCTGGCACCTCCAGATTCCTCTCCAGGCTGCCATCATCAATCCACCCCACTGCAGGGTGCCTAGTCCCATGAAGAGGAGTCCGAGACCAGTTGTTGTCTGATTAGACAGGTGAGGCCATAAAGGGAGCTCTTGGTCCAGTCCTTTGCTACTCACACACCGCGCTGGGACTTTCAGCCTGTGTCCTACACTCCATGAAGAACCCCAGAAAACAGAAGAGCACGGAGCAAACCCTTGGCTCTGTTCCTAACAGCAGCATTGGAAGAGGCATCCAGGCTTCTGGGTTTGCCCTGCAGAGCCCCATTTGTTACTGCCGTGGTATCAGGGAGGGCAGCTGTGACACGGGGCTGCACATTGCCTGCTGCTGCCTGCTGGGACAGGGATGCCACTGCAGAGACAACAGGACTGTCACCAAGGTACACGAGATCTGAGGGCTAACCCACGTACAAGAGCACAAGAGAACAATGAGGAAGCCAAAAGAGAGCAGCAGTGAAAAGGCCACATCCTGCTGCTGGCCATGGCCATGGCTCCAGGGAAGCGGCAGCCCCGACCCAAAGGCAGCAGAGAGGCAGAGCCCAGCGGGCAGTGAGGGGCAGCCCCGAGGGCCACCGGGGCTGCTCCTCCATGTGGCAGCTGGGCTCTAGGCCCCGAGCCCCTCCTGCATGCTGGGGCTGCTCCCCCAGCTCCAGAGGAGAAGGGATGAGATGGCAGCTGAGACCAATGAATTTCTGATGACTTCATTATTGGGTTTATCTACACAGGAAGCAGTGTTTTATTGGAAAATAATTAACCTGTAGGAGGCTAAGAATAATATTTTATAAATCAGAAAAAAAAAAAAAAAGAAAAAAAAAGAGAAAATAATAGTACAGATAGATAATAATAAAAGAGTATGTAAAAATTTTTCTGAGAAAAGCTGGAATTTCTGAATATAGGCATATTATTATAGGCGAATATGCTGAAAGTTTGTGTATTCAGGCAGTGTCCTCACCGCATCCCTTAGTTCCTGGTTCCTCATGCTGTAGATGACTGGGTTCACTGCTGGGGGCACTACTGAGTACAGAACTGCCACCACCAGGTCCATGGATGGGGAAGAGATGGAGGGGGGCTTCAGGTAGGCAAACATGCCAGTGCTGACCATCAGGGAGACCACAGCCAGGTGAGGGAGGCACGTGGAAAAGGCTTTGTGCCGGCCCTGCTCAGAGGGCATCCTCAGCACTAACCTGAAGATCTGAATATAGGAAATAACAATAAAAACAGAACAACCAAATAACACAGAAACACTGAACACAACTACTCCAGCTTCCCTGAGATATACATCTGAGCAGGAGAGCTTGAGAATCTGGGGGATTTCACAGAAGAACTGGTCCACAGCATTGCCTTGGCAGAGGGGCAGGGAAAATGTATTGGCCGTGTGCAAGACAGCATTGAGAAAGCCACTGCCCCAGGCAGCTGCTGCCATCTGGGCACAAGCTCTGCTGCCCAGGAGGCTCCCGTAGTGCAGGGGCTTGCAGATGGCAATGTAGCGGTCGTAGGCCATGATGGTGAGAAGGGAATACTCTGCTGATGCAATGAAAAAGAGAAAAAAGACTTGTGCAACACATCCTTGATAGGAGATGGCCTTGGTGTCCCAGAGGGAATTGGCCATGGCTTTGGGTACAGTGATAGAGATGGATCCGAGGTCGAGGAGGGCGAGGTTGAGGAGGAAGAAGTACATGGGGGTGTGGAGGCGGTGGTCGCAGGCTACGGCGGTGAGGATGAGGCCGTTGCCCAGGAGGGCAGCCAGGTAGATGGCCAGAAAGAGCGCGAAGTGCAGGAGCTGCAGCTCCCGCGTGTCTGCGAATGCCAGCAGGAGGAACTCGCTCACAGAACTGCTGTTGGGCATTTTCTGACATTGGACACTGTTGTCTGTTGAAGAGGAGAAGGCAGAAAAAATTTAGAAGAGACTTCTCTGAGGAAAGCCTATAGCAAGTCTTAGAGCACTCTCATCCCAAGCCTCTCTCTTTGCAAGAGAACATTTCTGCAGCTCTATCACTTGATTCCCCGCTGATGCTGTCTGAGAGTGGCACTGGGAGCAGGGATTGCTGTGGGCTCCAGAGGAGTCCCTCCTGCTGTGAAGCAGGCGGGAAGCAGGAACATGAGGGAAACTCAAGTTCAGTCCACTTATCAGATCCATGAACTTTGCAGTGTTGTTGCAAAGAACACATCCAACCACAGTGTAGAGAAAGGCAGATTTTCTTTCGCTTAGGACAATGATCACACTCGTGTGTTTCCAAAGAAGTGGAGACAGCTTACAGCAGAGAAGCCCCAGTGCCAGTGCAGCTGGACAGAATCCTCACCTTGTTTCCAGGTGTCTGAGCAGGATCTCAGCTCTTCCCTCCTAACCAGGGGTGCAGAGGCCTCACTCCAGCTGCTCACAGACAGCCATCCAGCAGCATGGACATGGCCTTTGCATGGAGGTGTCTTCTTCTTGGGGCACCTGGATAACACAAGGATGCTGCTAGAGAGCTGCATCCTGTTGGAGAGCAGCCTCCAACCCAGGAAGACACCTCACAAAGAGAGCTGGATATCTGCAAGAAAGGATGTCCCAGCTTCCCATCTACACCCCTGCAGTGTCTGGAGGAGTCTTGGACACTCTGCCCTTGGCTGACCAGGGGCACCTGGCTTAGAGCACTCCAAGGGGCTTCCGACAGACTTCCTCACCTCACAGTGAAATCCAGCAGGACTCTCAAAGCCCACTGCATTGCCCCCTGCCCTCCCAGAAACAAGACCCAGGAGGAGACCCTTCCAGGACGTGCAGCTGCATGGCCCTGCAGCCAGAGACTTACCTTGTCAAGGGCTGTGCAGATTTCTCCTGCAGTCAGCTCTCAGCATCCTCCCACTCCCAACTGCCTCCAAGACCTCTCTCCTTCTCTCCTCTCCCCGTGCCACCTGCGGTCAGAGCCCCCAGCCCTGCTGCGCTGTGCAGAGGAGCTGCTCCTGGGCAGAGCTGGCTCTCTGCACCAGGGCCCTCTTGCCAGGAGCTCTCTCTGTCCCAGGAGCCCGGCCCAGCTCAGCACCAGAGGCCCAGCCCAAGGCATTGTAATCACCCCTCTGGGGGCTTTGGTGATGAGCCCACGAACCTCAGGCACTGAGAGACAATTGAAGAAATCTCTCAAGAAGTCCAGGTCAGATCCAAGTATCCTGCAGTGTCCGCCTGAGGACCAGCACTGACACAGCCCCCTTGGAGCTCGTTAGAGCAGAACATTGGAGGCAGTGAGGACAAGGAGACAAAGGCAATGTGAAAGTGACACTGATGTGTAGACAACCTGGATGTGTTTCACCAAAGCAAAGGAACAGACCTTGTCCCCTGGCACCCAGGAAGGGAGATCTGTTTCTGTCACACACTGCTCAGGGCTCTTCCTGGGGCAGTAGGAGATGGGGATGTGCATGGACAAGTGCAGGAGAATGGTATGACCCCTGCCTGGTTCATGGGTGGGGTCGAGGAGGCAATGAGGCCCTGGTACTTTAATGACAAGCTGTCTCCTCATAGGCCTCAGTGGCAGAGACAACAGCCATAGCCATGGACACAAAGACCTGGGTCCTGTTGGGACTTTCAGCCTTGCCACAGCCCTCTATCCTGTCCATACCTGGCTGTTTGAAGGACTCGCAGACCTGCACATCTTTCCCTGCTGCCTGTAGACCCTTCTGTGGGTGCTGTCTTACCGGATCTCAGCTGAGTCTGATAACTCAGATTTTCTTGGTGGCCATGCTCCTCGTAAGGCAGCTCTGTAGGAAGCTGGCCTGGCTCCTGGTGAGCAGGCACCACTGCTCATATGGCATCCCTCGTGGTGCCCAGGCCCTCCTCGTCCTGGGCACTGCTCACTCAGCAAGGTCCCAGTCTGCTCTGATGTGTGGGGTTCCTCTTCCTCTGGTGCAGGACTGGGTTCTTCTTCTTGTAAAGGTCAAGATGTTCCTTTAGGCAAAATCCTGCAGTTTCTCAAGGTTCCCCCACAATGACACTCCATTCTGTCAGCTGTTAATGTCTGTAGGTCGACAGTTCAACCTTTGTGTGATCTGTGACAAGATATCAGAATCAGGAGTTGCAGGAAAGTTTGGATAATACAGGAGTAACCAGTTGAATGGAATTGCAGCACAGAATCATAGAAGCGTAGGGGATGGGAGGCTGCCAGGTTCCAATTTTCTGTGCTTCCTTCTCACGCATGCTGTCAGTTTGTCTGGAGCTGTGTCCTGAACTTTATGGGGCTGTGCAGGTCAAAGTTAGAACGGCCAAAGCCCAGCTGGAGGTCAATCTGTCTTAACTGTCAAAGACAATAAAAACTGTTTATATAAATATTTTAATAAAGGAGGATTAAGGAGAATCATCATATTTTATTGGATGTGGGGCGAAACCTGGTGAAAAGAGATGCGGTAAAGGCTGAGGCACTTAATGCTTTCTTTGCCTCAGTCTCTAGCAGCAAGACCAGTTGATCCCCTGGGCATTTCTTCCTCCTCACGGCCAGTGCCACCCTTCCAAGATACACTTTGTGGCAGTTTTTTCTCTCCTGCTCTTTCCCAATACCAAAGAAAGCTCCATAAGGGTGGAAACCGCTCCTGAAGTAGGCATCCCAACCCATCAGGCTCCTTGCGGCCTGTCAGCCAACCAGACATGAGTCACCTCACCAGCATCTTCCAAGCCATGGGCCTGCTGCTGGCCTTGCAGCTTCTTGTGTAGACACACCCAAGCCTTGTGCCTCCTGCTGTCCAGTCATGGACTCAAGCAGAAGGGACAGCACAACCCATATGCGGGCCTTCTTTCTGCCTGGGTCCTCCTGGGTATGGAGGCAGAGGGGATCCCACAGTCAGCATGCCAACCAGGTGCCTTCTGCTGGCCTACCAGGGCCACTGGCAGATGTCAGCCCAAAAGTACAGATCCCAGGGAGAAGGCAAGGGTGACCTGTCAGCTACTTCAGACAGAAGTGACCTCACAGTCCCTTTCCATGACACGTTCCTGCTGCTGCCCTATCATCTGCAGAGACAGAAGTGACCTCACAGTCACTGCCACAGCCACATTCCTCCTGCTGGGGCAGGAGATCCTGAGGCAGAGCTGAGCTCATCAGAGCATTCCCACCCATCTCCTCCTTGTGTTTGACGAGCTGATCAGATCCATGGCCCCTCACAGTCATCTTTGAATGCCATGTGACTGCACAGCAACCTCACGGCTCCTGCCCTGCGCCAAGGGGGTAAGCGCCTAAAGTTAAGGGTCAGGAGAGGGGTTGAAGGTGAGGAGGTTAATGCACAGGAATGGGGGCTTTAGGTGTTAGTTGTTCATGTATGGCATTAGTGACTAGAGCTCACTTTTCTGGGTTAGAGATGAAGCAAAATCTAGTGGAAGTGTTTGGTGTTCTGCTTGTGGTGTCAGGTCTGTGGTTAGGGTATGATCAAGCTCTGTGGTTTAGGGTTTTGTTTAGGTCTGCAAGAAGACTAGGGTTAACTAGAGCATTTTAATGCTAGTGTTAAGGGCAGGGATCAGGGCGAGCAAGAGTGTAAGGGTAATGGAAAAAGGCTATGGACTAAGTTTGGCTTCAAGGGATATTGTGGTCAAACATTAGAGTAGTGGATTCCTCTCAGGGTGTGGAGTAGCATTTAGGTTTAGGGACTAATGGATATGTCCAGACCTTGTCTTGGATGAGGTGAACACCAGTATTTGAGGCAACTTCTAGACAAGGTCAGCTCCCATCTGATCTCTCCTCATGCCTCCTCTCTCCTCTCCAGCTCTTCCTGGCCACCTCCCCATGCTCCCCATGTGGCCCTGAGCTGGTGGTGCTATGAGCAGACCAAGCATGCTGTGGTGCCCAAGAGGTGACGGCACACTGGCTGTGCTGCACACAGTGGGAAGTAGACCTATCTGTATTGGGATCGCTGCTGCTAAACTCTCACTCTGGATTCAATATCTGTGGCAGATGCTCAGGAAGGCTAGGGAATATTTCCAAGGACTCTAGGGGTTTCCAGGTATTTTATAGATCCAGGCAGCTGGACTTCCCTGAGGATGAGGCGAACCCCTCTCCAGCCTTCCTTCTTTGAGCATGCTGGTCCCTCACTGAATCCCACAGGCACTGAGTTCTTGTTTGCCTGGGGACATCAAAATTTGGCACTGTTCCTATGGATGACTCCACCTTGGGCAAGCTCTCACTTTGTAGGGCTCCAGGCACTGCCCACCCCTGGGACATGCTCCCCAGGGAGAACCCCTGAACTTCCCAGGCAGTTCCACATTACTCTCCTAGAGGATGTCCTCTGCCCTGCCCCATGTGGGACAGACGCGGGGATGTACCTCAGTGGCCATTCACCACTTTCACTGTCATCAGACACCAACAGGTTACTCCTAAATCCTACCCTTGGTATCTCCCAACTCATATGATGGTGATGAGCTTTTTGTCTCCCAAACGCATGGAGTTACAGGCCTTCTGAGGTGCAGCAGCTTGTATTGGGCTTAGGTGTCACTGTTTTGGTAGCAGGGGGGATCTAGAGCTGGACCCTGTGAGCAGAGTCCAGAAGCTGCCCCATGTTAAAGAAGAGCCGGTTACAGGTGGCTCCAGAAGTGACCCATTGCTGGCCAGAGCCGAGGCAATGGGCGATGCTGGGTTGGCCTCTGTGAGAACAGATTTAAGGAAGGGGAAAAAAAATCTGCTCTGCAACTGGGAGAGAGGAGTGAGAAAATGTAGTGAGAAGCAGTCCTTGGTACAGACACCAAGGTCAGTGCAGAAGGAGGGCAGGAGGTGCTCCATGCACCAGAGCAGAAGTTCCCCTGCAGCCCGTGGAGAGGCCCCTGGTGGAGCAGGCTGTCCCCCTGCAGCCCACGGGTCCCACACGGAGCAGATCTCCACGCTGCAGCCCATGGAGAAGCCCCCGGTGGAGCAGGTGGATGTGGCCTGGAGGAGGCTGTGGTCCATGGAGGACCCCTGCCGGAGCAGACTCCAGGCTGGACTGTATCCCATGGAGAGGCACCCACGCAGGAGCTGGGGGCCTGGGGGGATCAGTTCGGGAAGGATGGCATCCATGGGAGGGACCTCAGACTGGAGCAGGGGCAGAGGGTGACCATGAAGGAGCGGCAGAGACAAAGTGTTATAGACTGACTGCAGCCCCCATTCCCCGTTCCGCTGCACCACTGGGGGGAGGAGGTAGAAGACGGTGGATTGGGGTGAAGGTGTTTTTAGGCCTTTAGTTTCTCACTGCTCTCGTCTGTTAGTAATGCTCAATAACTTACCTGAATCTCTCTACAAAGTCTGTTAAGAGCATGACTGAAATATATCAGTCATCTGCCTCTCCCTTAAATCAACCCTGGAGTCCTTTTCCACTCTTTTTTCTCCAGCTTTTCCTTTAGAGGGGGGTGAAAGAGCAGTGTGGAGGACTTCAGCTGCCCATCGATGTGAAACCACCACACTGCTCAGCCATGTTATTGGCAACATCTTTGAAAGAAGAGACAGGATTTCAGGTAGTGCACTGGGGAGATTCCATTTTATTAAGCAGATGCTAAGAGAGAGTACTGGCATCCAGGTAGACAAAAAATGTCCAGAGAAAAAAAAATAGCAATTTCATACCTCGGGAGAAGTGGGGTGAATAAAATACTTCTTTCTACAAAAGTAATACATGGAAATGACACTGAAGATAAATATAACATCATGGTAATGAAAGTAAGTACCAAGCCTCCAAGTGAAAACAAAGGAAGACACTTGTGGAGAAAGAGGAGAAATGTGCCAATCTTAAGAAAAATCCATGTAATCACTTTGCTGATAGCACGCTTGAGCTCCTTGTTTCTCATGCTGTAGATGAAAGGGTTGAATATCGGGGGCACCACTGAGTACAGAACTGCCACCACCAGATCCAGGGATGGGGAGGAGATGGAGGGGGGCTGCAGGTAGGCAAACATGCCAGTGCTGAGAAACAGAAAGACCACAAACAGGTGAGGGAGGCACGTGGAAAAGGCTTTGTGCTGGCCCTGCTCAGAGGGCATCCTCAGCACGGCCCTAAAGATCTGCAGATAGGAGAGCACAATGGAAGCAAAACACCCCAAAAACAGAACATTACTGAATGTGAGAAGCCCAGCTTCCCTGAGGTAGGAGTCTGAGCAGGAGAGCTTGAGGATCTGGGGGATTTCACAGAAGAACTGGTCCACAGCATTGCCTTGGCAGAGGGGCAGGGAAAATGTATTGGCAGTGTGCAGCAGAGCATAGAGAACCCCACTGCCCCAGGCAGCTGCTGCCATCTGGGCACAAGCTCTGCTGCCCAGGAGGCTCCCGTAGTGCAGGGGCTTGCAGATGGCAACGTAGCGGTCATAGGACATGATGGTGAGAACTGAAAATTCAGTTCCAATAAAGAAGACAAACAGAAAGACCTGGGCAGCACATCCTGCGTAGGAGATGGCCCTGGTGTCCCAGAGGGAATTGGCCATGGCTTTGGGGAGAGTGGTGGAGATGCAGCCCAGGTCGAGGAGGGCGAGGTTGAGGAGGAAGAAGTACATGGGGGTGTGGAGGCGGTGGTCGCAGGCTACGGCGGTGAGGATGAGGCTGTTGCCCAGGAGGGCAGCCAGGTAGATGGCCAGGAAGAGCGCGAAGTGCAGGAGCTGCAGCTCCCGCGTGTCTGCGAATGGCAGGAGGAGGAACTCAGTGATGGAGCTGCTGTTGGACATCTGATCCTCCTGGGAATTGGGATCTGCTGCTCTGAATAGGGAGGCCTGTCCAAGGAGGAAAGAGAATTAAAATGTTAGGGTAGACCTCTGTGAGGAAAACCTAGCCTATTTTATTATTATTATTTTTCTTTCTTTCTTTCTTTCTTTCTTTCTTTCTTTCTTTTTTTTTTTTGAAACCATAAAAAACTGCCTCTTCACTTCTGGGAGGACTGGTCCTCTGCTTGATGTCAAAGTGGTGCTGCCTGAGGGTGGTACTGCGAGCAAGAGACTGCAGGAGACAGTGCTGACCTATAGCAAGAAGTAAATGGAACATGGGGAGGTCTCAGATGAGCTGTGTTTGATGTAACAAGGAGTTTTGGAGTACACTTTCTCAAAATTCACCCAAGTGCAGAGCAGGGCTTTGTGCACAATGCTTTGGTTTGTTAATTTTTACTTGTCCCCCTACACCCGAGGAGTGCATTTAAGGCACAAATCCTTGGCACATTTACTGCCCACCAAGTGAAACCTTGGCCTCCTGGGAGGCAAAGGGACTGTCCCTCAGGGCAGAGTGAGGACAGCTGGTGTGTCCATCCATCCTGGTCTCAGCTGCCCTGTGCGGGCACCTCTGGAGGATGGTCACACTCAGGTGTTCCCCTGAAAAGAACCTGGATGCAGCTGAGAGCACCTGAATCCAGGTTCAAAGTGCAGATCTCCAGACCCCTCACCCTTCTGATTGTACCTGAAGAGGATCTCAGCTCTCTGCTCTTCTCCACGGACACAGAGGGATCATAGCAGCTGCCCACATACAGCCATCCAGCAGCATTTCTATGGCCTTAGGACTGACGTGTCTTCTCCATGGGGATGCTAGATAACACAGGGCTGCTAGGGAAGAGCTGTGCCCTTGTGCAAGGCAGCCTGCAGCCCAGCAAAAGCCCCAGTGACATTAGGGCTGGAAGTCTATGGTGTGAGAAAAAGGAGAGTGGAGAGTGGCTCCAGGGGAGGCATCTGCAGTACAGGGATGGCAGGGAAGTGCTCAAATCTCCCCTGCCATGGAGTTTCTGGGAGCAGCTCCCTCTCACTCCCTGACCAAGGCTCTGCTGCCTGCAGCTGTCCCTGCCTGCAGCTGGGTCTCTGTCCCCACGCCTCCTGCCTGCAGGTCACAGCCCCCATCCCACCCGCTGGGTGCTCAGCTCTGCCCTGCAGACACCTCCTGGCAGCAGGGCTCTGCCCAGGGGCAGCTCGCTGGGGCACGTCCTAGAGACCAGGTCACACAGACCCTGCTGACACTGCACGTAGTGGGTGGAGCTTTTTCTGGGCGGAGGGGCAGGCAAGGGAATTGTTGGGGGTCCTTGTAACCCTCAATGGGAAGGCTTAGGCGTATCAGACTCTTCTGGGAAATAGCAGCCTCTATTTCTATTCTCACAGAGACAAAAAAGAAAAAAATGAAAGCAAATAGTCTGGAAAGCTGAGCCTAAAGTATCTAACCCCTGATTGTCTTCTCGCCTTAGATACATCCCAGTTGTGCTTTGGAGCTGTGAGCAGGCTGCCCCAGGCAGCAGCCTCCCGCCAGCAGCAGGACCCTGCCCTGCCGGAGGGGCTCCTTCCACCCGCAGCTTCTCCCCGCAGCGCCCTGGGCAGCTCCCCGGGCAGGCTGAGTGCTGAGCCTGGCAGGCGGCAGAGGCCCTGCCCCGGCACACAGCCCCTGGGGCACAGCAGGGACCCTGCTCTGCACCACAGCCCTGGGCACCCCTGCCTGCACGCGCGGCTTCTCCTTCCTCCAGGAGCTGCGGCTGCATTGCCCTCCAGCCAGAGACTTACCGGGGTCAGGGCTGGCAAGTGTTCTCCCCCAGCGAGCTCTGTGCATCCTGCCACTTCTGCCTGCCTTTACCCACTCTGTCTCTGCAGGCAGTGCCCCCAGCCCTGCTGCGCTGGGCACAGGAGCTGCTCCTGGGCAGAGCTGGCTCTCTGCAGCGCTGCCCGCTTGCCAGGAGCTCCCCTTGGGCCCAGGAGCCCGGCCCAGCTCAGCAGCACAGGCCCAGCCCAAGGCCTCCCTTGCTCTGCCCCCCACCAGGCTCCCTGCACATGGCCCTGGGGCTGCAGGGGAACCTGCTGGGAAACAGCCTGAAGGGATCCCTGGGGTTCCTCCCTCACCTGGCACACACACTTCTTCACACCAGGGTCATTTCTCCTTACAGAAAACCAATTAAGTGTAACAATCTCATCTTGTTGTCCCAGTATCAGTTAGGACATGAAGTCATGGTCAGGGACTGATCTCCTTCATCCCCACTTGAAGAAGGAAGTCAGCAGAGTCAGTGAAGGCATCTCATGCTGCTTGTTATTCCTGGGGCTGGGAGAGGTCTCAGCTCCCTCCCATGTCTGCCCCAGACCCACAGGACCCGGGAGTTCAGGTGTCCACAACATAGGCACCTTAATGCGAATTACTGAGCCACAATAGCTCCTTAGTGGAGATGGAGGACAGGCAGGAGCTGTTCAGATGCAAACATCTCATGAAATTTGTAGCTGATCCTCTGCGAGTCAGGTGGAGGCATACGTCCTTTGGGTAACTGAAACGGCAGCAGATGCCACATGTAGGACAACTGAACCTGTCCCTACCCCTTATGTGCAGGGCAGCCTGCAGAGGCTGTCAGCAGAGCAAAAGGAGTCATGTGTCACAGGGAGAGCTAAACCTATTCTGTTCTCTTCTACATGACCCTTGGCTGTAATGGCTGTTGTGTCTCCGACATCTCCACAGGGCCTCAGCTCTCACCAGCAAGGTCTCCCTGCCCTTTGTGCCTTGAGGCAGGACTCTGCAGGGGTACAACAGGTGGGTGGGGACAAAATCAGTGGTTACTTTGCAAACTACACCCTTAACAGTTCATGGGACCTTAGGGCGTGCATCCACGGGTACAGGGAGAGTGTTCTGGCCTGGAGGTACTGGTTCCTTATGATCCCAGGAAGGAATCGGACAGCAGCATTCAGATACTGTAAGGGATCATTTAACTGCTCTTAGAGCTAAGACTGTAAGGAGAGAAGACTATAGATGACCTATTGAATTTGGTGTGACTTCATTCTAGACACAGTACTCCACTGTTAGTTGCAGCTCCCCATTAGACATTTGCACTGACCCTATGGGATTATTAAAGGGTGAGCGAGTTTTGCTGATCAGTCCTTGGCTCTCCAGTTAATGAATCAGCATATATGTGGTAATCAGGGAGTCTCGGATAGTGCCATATTGCCACTGGTGCACCATTTGGGTAGCTACTGGGACTTCGACCCTGAGCAACCCCACAACTGAAGGATCCTGTGAGGGACCGGGCAAGGTAGAAAACTGTTTAATGTGCATAAATCACCATAAATCACCTCCAGCATGGCCAATTCCATCAGATACAGGCTGCCTCTCTCCCTGGTGATCCATTTGCCTGGGTGGCAGACAACATCTTCCTTGAAGGGATACCTTTCCTTTACACCTGACAGGAGTTGCCTCAAGAGAGTGAGGGTTTGTGCCCCCTTTCCAACTGCTTTGTCAATGCCCCCTTCCCTGGGGAGGTATCCAGCTGCTTGGCTTCCCTGCCCTCTAATTCCAGGCTACTGGCCCTGTTATCCCTGTATCAGAGCAGCCAGGTGACAATGTGCTGGCCTACATGATGGCTGAAATCTTTTCGCACATCTCACAGCTCTCCAAGGAACAGTGATCAGGTGCTTACTGATGATTTTATGATATCTCACTCTTCATCCACGTGTTCCTCTGATGGCCCTACTTGGGAGTAGCCTGCCTCATCTTCTTCTTCCTCCTTCCCTCTATGAGTAGGAGCTTCTTTCCTTGCTAAACAAGCTGATTTTGTTTTTTTCTCACGTATACATATGACTGATACAGGCACAGTTTGGTTCTGTGGCTCAGTCACAGGGATTGGAGTTGTGTAGATTGCAACTCAGTAAGCAAAGGCCAAGCCCCAGCACTTTGCAGTTATTTCTGTCTCTTTGGAATTGCCAGGGTGATGACACTCCTTTTTCAAGCATTCAGTGATTATTTTTTTTAGGATTCTGCACTTGTTCATGGGTGAAGTAACAAAGCATTGCAGGTGTCTACAGTTCTAGGTGCCTGCCCATATCCTCCAACATTCCCTGCCACTCACAATTATCCTGCCTCAAGGCACATCCCTGTGTGGCATTCTAGAAATAGGTTACCCTAACCTTAAACAAAACCTGAAACACATTCAGGAGAAATAAGAATAAGAAGAAGTTGGTTTGAACATCCCAAGGATATTGAAAGTTTTGAAGAGCTATTGTAACTAGCCTGGAGGAGAAAGGGGGAGGTGAAGGAGAAAGGGAAAGGGAAGAAGTGGGGAAAAGAAGTGTCCCCCCTCATCCATCCCATAGATTGGCTCCCCGAGGAGAAAAGGTAACAACTGTTAATTATGAATAGTTTCTGGGAGATGGTTCCTCAAGTATGGAGGTGACAGCAATGCTGAGTACAACTACCAGATTAGTCTCATGACCAGCAATTTTATCACAACATAAGGCAGTGTTAGGCTGTAGAGTAAACTAATAACCATAAACCAGCCCCCAAAAAGGATAAACAGCACAACAGGGAACACGCACAGTATGTAATGTGCTATCCAACACAATTCTGAGGGCAAACAGAGCTACTACATCGAGATAAAAACAAAATAAACATTGTGGCCATCAACCATGAAGGTGTTAGAATGCTTATAACAGGTTTATTTTAACATGATCCAGTCATAGTTGTCATTATCTCAATCCTTTGGTCCCCACGCAGGATCCATTTGGGAAGGACGGCATTCCATGGGAGGGACGCAGGGGCAGAGATTGACCGTCAAGGAGCGGTGGAGACAAGTGTCATGGACTGACTGCAATCCCCCTTTCCCTGTTCCACTCAGGGGAAGGAGATAGAAGAGTGTGGATAGGGGGAATGGTGTTTTTAGTTTGCTTGTAATTCCTCACAGTTGTAGTCCACCAGTGATAGGCAATAAATTATATTAGTCTGCCTATGCTAAATCTGTCTTGCCCCGATGATAACTGGTGCCCATGAGGATGTTCGGTGGGTGACCTCCTATTCTACCTGAACCCTTGATCTCTTTTCATCATATTTCTCCCCCTTTTCCTTGTAGGTGTGGAAGTGAAAGAGCAGTTGCTGTGGAGTTCACCTGCATAGCCGGGTAAAACTACCATAGCAGAGATATAGGAAGGGTTCAGCACCAGGATTGTGGCCATTCAGGGATGGCATCTCAGCATCCAGGACATGCTCTGCCAGCCTGGTGGAACAGGAGGGAAGGAACAGAGGTTCCCCTGAAGGAGAGCAGTACAAGGGGAAGGCTTGATTTCCAACTCAGGCATGGCTGGAACATTCCTGAGAGGCCTGTGGGAGCTGCAGGCCACACCAGGCTCTGGGACACCAGAGGTCTTTCCTCCCAGAGACAGATTCCAAAGAGGCACCAGCTCCCAGGGGAACCTGGCCCTGGATTGTCCCCCATCACGATGAGGCTGAGCCATGCCTAGTGGATCCCTGGGGCTCAGGGCAGCCCTAGCATCAGGACCAAGGAGTCGTGGTTGCTGCAACGTCCCCTGAGCCCATTGGAATCCTCAGGCAGGGCTCTTGAAGCAGACACTTGTCCTGCCCAGCTCCCCAAAACAGCCCAGGGCTTGCAGCTTGGGACAGCTGACAGCCCCTGGGACACCCCTTGGGAAGGGGTTCCTGACACCCTCACCTTTGGAGAAGAGCTGCAGGAGCACTGGAAACAGGGAAGTCAGGTTGGAGGTGATGGTCACACTCCAGCAGCCATCCATCTCGCATGCTGCTGGCCCTCAGCTCACGACAAGGGATGCCCGCCCTGGCTCCTCAACCACAGCTCCTCTGCAAGGTGCCCCTGCTCCTCCGCCCGTCAGCGAGGGTCGCCCAGTGCAACCTTGCTGCCTGCTGCCCCCACTCCTGGCCACAGAAGGACAGCGGTGGGGAGCACCCAAGCAGTGCCCAGCAGGGACCAGGCCTTGCAGGGAAGTGCCGGCACTGCCGCTGCTCCAGTGACGATATCCTGGTGATGCAGTGCATCCATCCCCCTGTGACATCCGCACGTGTCATTTGGAGGCCTGGGAGGTCAGCAGCATGGAGATGGCACAGCTTGGGAGAGTGACGAGAGATTTCCCTTCTTGTCCTGAGAAACAGTCACCTCCCTTCTGCCCAGTTCTTTTCCACAGGATCCTGACAAATCCACCAGGAACATCTTGAAATGGTGAAAAAGGCCACGGAATAAAGGATGTGGAGCGCTGGAAAAGTCACCCCTGTGTTCCTGCTCCAACACGCCTGTGCTCTTGGAAGCCCTTCCAGGAAGGTGGGTTTTGAGGCTTGTCCTGGGCCTGGGCTTTTTTCAAAAGATGGGAGCGAAGGCAGCTCGGTATGCGAAGACAGCCCCTCGGTATGCCTGAACTCCTCTTCAATGCATGTCGCTCACTTGGAGAAGTAGGATGTGTTATATGGAGGGAATTGCAGCACATGCCAGTGCCTTCCTTCCCGGACATCTCACGGGGCTCTGAGATTTGAGAAGGCCTCAGCAACATCCCCCAGTCTGCCATGCAGGAGGCAGAAGTAGTACACGAGGGAATGGCAAACATACTCTCAGCACCTCATGGCAAGGGAAAGGGGTAGGGCAGTGCAGCAGACGAAGGGGAGAGTAGGGAGAACAGCTTGGGACAGATGCAGTGCACTCCTTAAGGCTGACGCAGCTTCCTTACGGTGGGGATTCAGCTCCTCCTGCCTGTGCCCCACGCTGAGGGCATTGGGGCACATCTGGGCTGCAGCACCTCAGCTGTGGCACAAGGGCCAAACTCAGCCTTGTCCCAGATCTTGTGCCCAAGCATGGGCATGCAGAGGCTTTCCTTCACAGCAGAGACCTGCTGCCGTGGATGGCAGATGGCCATGGGAGGATGAAATGAGGGGCCCGAAGCAGAGCACGCCCTGGTGTTCCTGAGGCCAGAAGGAAACAGGCCTGGGCTGTGGCGCCCTGACAGCAGAGGGCCTTTTGTGGTGTTGGTGCAGCCCTGAGGGCCAGTGCTGGAGCTGGGGCTGATCTCCAGGCAGGAGAAGGGGCTGCTGCCAAAGTCCTTGCCTATGGGCGTCCTGTGATCCAGGGACACAGAAAAAATCACTGGGCTGTGTCTTGACTGAGTAAAGGATGGGGGTAAGAAGCAGCAGCAGTGTTTGCAAACACAAGTGGAAACCCCGGTGTGATGTGCCTCATGTCCATGCACTGCCTGCCTCTACTGCATAGAGGAGGGACAGACCTTGGCTTGCTGCAGCCCTGGGAAGCGGCCACTTGCTCATAAGCACCAGATCTGTCGGAGATGCCATCGGGGTGCCCGTTAAGTACCAGCTATGAATGGCCAGAGCTGTCCTGTGGGTCCTGTGCTGCCCGTGTCAGCTGCATGCTCCAGCGGTGCTGGGCAGCGTTGGCATCTCAGGTAGCACTGCAGGCCTGGAATTGGCTATTACATGGAGCAGCTGCCCTGAACGAGGTTAGGCAATGTAGGGATGTCCGTGAGACAAGTGCCGTTACAGTCACTGGAGATGGAGGGAAAACCAGATGGAGAAGAGGGAGAGAGAGACTCAGGTCTCCCTGTGGCACAGCTCTCCATTGGGTCAGGTGGATACCTCTACAGGCTGCCCTGAGCCTACTGAGGAGGGACAGGTTTAGTTGTCCTAAATGTGTGCATTTGCTGTCACTTCAGCTGGCCAAAGGCATTCCCCACCAGCTCCAAGGGGATGCCCCCAGGTGCTGCCCTGTCCCTCAGGGTTCCTCCATGAGAGCTTGCAGATACCTGCACGTCCCTCTGCCCCCTGACATGTCACCAGGTGTTTGCAGCCCCCTGATTGCCTCCATCTCCATTAATGATGTTGGAGCTGAGAAAAGGAGCTCACCTGCAGGTGCCCATGTGGTGTACATTAAAGGGAGGGCAGAGGAATCCCAGCTCCTGTGGGTCTGGGGCAGGCACGGGTATGAGCTGAGCCCCGTTCTAGTCCCAGGACTAAAACCCTGAATGAGATGCCTTAACTGACTCTGCTGAATCCCTTCCCTGAACAGGGGATAAAGAAGATGATTCCCTGACTTTGTCTGGATGCCCAAACTGATAATGGGACAAGAAGATGTGATTGTTACACTTAATTGGTTTTCTGTTAGGAGAAATGAGCATGCTGTCGAGAAGCGTGTGCCCAGGGGAGGGAGGGAACCCCAGGGATCCCTTCAGGCTGTTTCCCAGCAGGTTCCCCTGCAGACTCAGGGCCATGGGCAGGGAGCCTGGTGGGGGGCAGAGCAAGGGAGGCCTTGGGCTGGGCCTGTGCTGCTGAGCTGGGCCGGGCTCCTGGGCCCAAGGGGAGCTCCTGGCAAGCGGGCAGCGCTGCAGAGAGCCAGCTCTGCCCAGGAGCAGCTCCTCTGCCCAGCGCAGCAGGGCTGGGGGCACTGCCTGCAGAGACAGAGTGGGTAAAGGCAGGCAGAAGTGGCAGGATGCACAGAGCTCGCTGGGGGAGAACACTTGCCAGCCCTGACCCCGGTAAGTCTCTGGCTGGAGGGCAATGCAGCCGCAGCTCCTGGAGGAAGGAGAAGCCGCGGGTGCAGGCAGGGGTGCCCAGGGCTGTGGTGCAGAGCAGGGTCCCTGCTGTGCCCCAGGGGCTGTGTGCCGGGGCAGGGCCTCTGCCGCCTGCCAGGCTCAGCACTCAGCCTGCGCGGGGAGCTGCCCAGGGCGCTGCGGGGAGAAGCTGCGGGTGGCAGGAGCCCCCCCGGCAGGGCAGGGTCCTGCTGCTGGCGGGAGGCTGCTGCCTGGGGCAGCCTGCTCACAGCTCCAAAGCACAACTGGGATGTATCTAAGGTGAGAAGACAATCAGGGGTTAGATACTTTAGGCTCAGCTTTCCAGACTATTTGCTTTCAGTTTTCTCGTCTTTGTCGCTGTGGGAATAGAAATAGAGGCTGCTATTTCCCAGAAGAGGCTGATATGCCTAAGCCTTCCCACTGAGGGTTACAAGGACCCCCAACAAGTCCCTTGCCTGCCCCTCAGCCCAGAAAAAGCTCCACCACCACACGTGCAGTGCCAGCAGGGTCTGTGTGACCTGGTCTCTAGGACGTGCCCCCAGCGAGCTGCCCCTGGGCAGAGCCCTGCTGCCAGGAGGTGTCTGCAGGGCAGAGCTGAGCACCCAGCGGGTGGGATGGGGGCTGTGACCTGCAGGCAGGAGGCGTGGGGACAGAGACCCAGCTGCAGGCAGGGACAGCTGCAGGCAGCAGAGCCTTGGTCAGGGAGTGAGAGGGAGCTGCTCCCAGAAACTCCATGGCAGAGGGGATTCAGGCACCTCCCTGCCATCCCTGCACTGGAGACGCCTTCCCCTGAGCAGCTGCATGGTCTGCTCTTCCATCCAGTAAAGCCACTACCCCCACAACCATGGAGTCTTTCAACGTTATTCCCTTGGCTGTCCAATCTTCAGGACAAGAGGTCACCCCAAATGCCCAGCTCTCACTCTCATTCTTGGCTTCTTCAGCAGAAGCAATGGGGCATTTCTTTGTGTTTCCCCTCCCATCCATCCTGCCCTTACTATTCTCCTCAGACTCTGGGCAGTGGGATTAAAGCCAGATCTCAAACACCAGAGTACTGAGTCCTGCTCTGGAGGTGTATCCCTGGGAGCAAAGTGCCAAAGTTGTTCTAGGCAATATGGCTCTGGGCACTCTGGTGCGTAGGGCTGGGAAATGAGCTGGCTCTATTCAGCTCACTCTGGTTTAAGGACATCCAGCGGTGTCCCTGGGGTTATCCTGCTGGAGGATGTTGAACAGCCTCTCTGTGTTACAGGTGCACAGCATCTGAACCAAACTATGAGTTTCAGAATGGGTCACCAGCTTTCCCAGGTACCCACTGCTGCAAAGCAGGGCTGAGTCCTAGAGAACTCATGGGCAGAGGCTGCTGCTCCAAACAGCACTCAGCCAACACGAAGCAGAGCTCCAGCCAGAGAAGAGAATGAAACTGCTGCTGAGAATGCGTTTGTGTAGGTGAGTGAGAAAGGAAGAGTGTTGCTGAAAGTACAGAGCTCTGCTCAGAGAAGTCTGCCCTAAGTTCTCTGTGTCCTTTTGTCTTTGGACAGGCTCCGAGGCCAAGAGTCAGCACATGTCCAACAGCAACTCCATCAGTGAGTTCCTCCTCCTGCCATTCGCAGACACGCGGGAGCTGCAGCTCCTGCACTTCGCGCTCTTCCTGGCCATCTACCTGGCTGCCCTCCTGGGCAACGGCCTCATCCTCACCGCCGTAGCCTGCGACCACCGCCTCCACACCCCCATGTACTTCTTCCTCCTCAACCTCGCCCTCCTCGACCTGGGCTGCATCTCCACCACTCTCCCCAAAGCCATGGCCAATTCCCTCTGGGACACCAGGGCCATTTCCTATGCAGGATGTGCTGCACAGGTCTTTTTGTTCCTCTTCTTCATATCAGCAGAATTTTATGTTCTCACCGTCATGTCCTACGACCGCTACGTTGCCATCTGCAAGCCCCTGCACTATGGGACCCTCCTGGGCAGCAGAGCTTGTGCCCAGATGGCAGCAGCTGCCTGGGGCAGTGGGGTTCTCTATGCTCTGCTGCTCACTGCCAATACATTTTCCCTGCCCCTCTGCCAAGGCAATGCTGTGGACCAGTTCTTTTGTGAAATCCCCAAGATCCTGCAGATATCCTGTGCACACTCCTACCTGAAGAGTTTTTGGGTAGTTGTGACTGGTATCTGTTTAGCATCTGGCTGTTTTGTTTTCATTGTTTTTTCCTATGTGCAGATTTTCAGGGCTGTGCTGAGGATGCCCTCTCAGCAGGGCCGGCACAAAGCCTTCTCCACCTGCCTCCCCCACCTCTTTGTAGTCTCCCTGTTTATCAGCACTGGCTTTTTTGCTTCCCTGAAGCCCCCCTCCATCTCCTCCCCATCCCTGAACCTGGTGGTGGCAGTTCTGTACTCGGTGATACCTCCAACATCGAACCCCCTCATCTACAGCATGAGGAACCAGGAGCTCAAGTGGGCTATTAGGAAAGTGATTTCATGGACGTTTCTGAATAGTGAGAAATTTCCCCTCTTTTTCCAGAAATGACTTAACTTGGTACCTCCCCTCAGGCCTGGTCCTTCTTTCATTATCATTATTGTTATTCTTATCTTTGGTATCATTTGCATTTATTATGCTCTTAGAGTAATATTTCTTTTTCATCTTACTTCTGCTGAGGATCGACACTGCTCTATTTGCTCTTGAGGCTCTGTAAATATGTGTCTAACAGAAGGTCAGAGCTGACTCTTCCATAGCATCTGCAAAATAAAACGGGATCTCCACAGTGCACAGTCTGAAGCCTTGGCTCTTTTTTCAAGGTTGTTGCCAAGCTTTCCCGAAGCTTGTGCCGCTTTCCATCACCTATCAGACTCTTTCCATCATCTGTCAGTAGTCATGGTCATCCAGAGAGGTCCCAGATGACTGGCGACTTCCTAATGTGAAGCCCATCTACAAGAAGGTTTGTAAGGAGGACCCGGGGAATTACAGGTCTGTCGGCCTCACCTCAATGCCAGGAAAGGTGATGGAACAGATCATCTTGAATGCAGTCACACAACGTATGTGGGACAACCTGGGGATGAGGCCCAGTCAGCATGGGTTCATGAAAGGCAAGTCCTGCCTGAACAACCTCATCTCCTTCTATGTCTGGGTGACTTGCGTGGTGGATGAGGGAAATCACGTTGATGCAGTCCACCTAGACTTCAGCAAGGCCTTTGACACGGTCTCCCATAGCATTCTCCTGGAGAAGTTGGCAGCCCATGGCTTGGACAGGTACACTCTTTGCTGGGTTAAAACTGGCCGGACTGCCGGGCCCACAGAGTAGTGGTGAACGGAGTGAAATCCAGCTGGTGACTGGTCACTAGTGGTGTTCCACAGGGGTTGGTGTTGGGGCCCATGCTCTTTAACAGCGTTATTGATGATTTGGATGAGGGAATTGAGTGCACCCTTAGTAAGTCTGCAGATGACAACAAGGTGGGGGGAGGTGTCGATTTGCTGGAGGATAGGAAGGCTCTAGAGGTGGACCTGGACATGTTGGATCGATGGGCAGAGGCCAATGGGATGAGGTTCACCACGGCTAAGTGCCGCGTCCTGCCCTGTGGCCACAACAACCCCATGCAGTGCTACAGGCTTGGGGCAGGCTGGCTGGAAAGCTGTGCAGAGGAAAAGGTTGGATGTAGTACTTAGGGACCTGGTTTAGTGAGTGATATTGGTGGTAGGGGGATGGTTGGACCAGATGATCTAGGAGGTCTATTCCAACTTTAATAATTCTATGATTCTGTGCTTCTTACGATACAGAGCCACACGTCCACGGTTTCCTGGTGCTTCACCAAGCCTAGGAAGTGGCTGAGGAAGAACTGGTGCCCTATATTCTCCAGCCCTTAATGCAACCATCTTTCTAGTTGGGTGCCATCGAAAGCAATGCCTGTGCCCTGTGTCTGGGCTTTGACTGATGGAAACAGGGCCCAGCAGCCATAGCAGTTTGCTGCTGTTCCTCTGGCTGTGTCTAGCACATGGCCGTGAGACAGTCTCCCCCAGTCTGTGTGAGCTGAACCTGAGCCCAGAAGTCCTCAGCAAGTCCTCAGCTTGGGTCCTCCCCAAGGACTGGAGTGTAGTTGTGACCACAGGAAGGACGAACCCTCTCCTTGGGCCTGTCCATAGCTGGATGCCTTTGCATGCTCCACAGGAAAAGGGAGCATATTGATAACATGCTAACACCCCTTTCACAATCTCTGTGTCTGTATGAGCATCAGAAAATGTCCCTCAGTCCTAAGATCCAGCAAAGCCCAGCTTCTCCTTTCATCAGGAACCTGCAGAAATTCTCTCAGAATTTCCGACACTCTTGTGCACACAGGAAAAACACACACGTGCATGCAGAAACATACACTCTCATACACACAAAGATGTGCACACATGGCATGGACACAGCTGACCACACACAGAGCAACTCCAACAGGGAACAGCACCTTCACAGCCACCACACCACCAGCAGCACACACAGAGCCATGAGCAACACACCTGGACCCATCCCATTCCCCACCTCAGCCTGATCTGCTCTGAAGGTCACCAGTGCTCCACGCATCCCCAGCAGCAATTACCCATGGGTGCAGACGCACACATGGCTATGTGGTTCCATAATTGTATGATTCACCCCTAACACACCCAGGAGTGAGCACACTCACACAGCAAATAGCCAGCAACAGAGGTGAATAAGAAGGCAGGACAGTGATCAGGCACAGGGCCTGAGCAGACCAGCCCTGACCAGCCCCATATCCACATGCAGCTGGCCCCTTGCATCCCTCTCCCCTCCTCTTCCACAGGATTCTTCCTCCTTGAGACACTTTAATCCCTTCCTTTCTTACATGCAGTGCCCTGCTCAATTACCAGTGCTCACCAATCACATTTTCCCCCACTGATCCCTAGTTTGCTATACCTGTACCCGCATTTGGTAATTCAGATACCATTGCCTACATCATCTGGGCCTCTAACAGGCAGGAGAGGTCGACATGTCAAAGATTTGCTCTGTGGCAGGAGTGAGGGGTGGCATGAACAGTCCTGAGCAGGGATGGTTTTATGGTAACCGGGCTCCATGCAGGACTGAAAATCGTCATTTTATGGCTGTAGGCCTGAGTATTGCCTCCATTTTTTTTAACCATTTCAAACATTTCACTTCAATCAGCACACTTCAATCAACTGAAATGACTGAACACTTCTAATACAATGTTTGAATTGTCCCATGACATCTTTTTTTTTTTTTCTTGGATGTTTATTACAGCAAAAGAAAAAATACCAATCTTCCCCTGTACTTGCATTGCCAGAACTCTGTCTCTTATGCACCGCACTTCATCTCCCCAGTCTTTCAGGTATTTCCACCTGGCTTTGTGAAACAGACCGTGTTGGAAGTAACCTTTCCAGCAGACTGTCTGGACATGTGCAGTTTCCATTCTTCTCCAGATTCCCCTCCCCTCACTCTTTGATCATTCAGATACCTCTCACCTACACAGTTGGTTCTCAGAACTTGAGGGATCTCAAGCTTGCCCATATTTCAGTTTTCTACCTCATCATCCCTACAGACAACTCTGTAATTGCATTTCTATTCATCATTTCCTGCCCATGTCAAACATTTCTTGTATAGTCATCCCTTGTGGAAGTTGCACCTCATTGGAGGCAACTTGGATTTGGCTCACTGTTGAGGACTGTGGGGTTTGCTTCTTTGTTGTAACATGTTAATAACAACGACATCAAAAACTGTGCCTGTGTGCAGCCAGTTGTCTGAAGAAAGGAGGTGGGACTTGGTGAAAAGATGCTGTCACATCCAGCTGCAGACTTCAGTGGAGAAGTCTGGTGTAAGGCAAAGTGATGCAAGTCCCAGGTGTCTGATGAGAGAAGTGGTGGGGATGGGGAGCTGAGCAGCAAGGTTGTCCATAGGTTGTCCATACAGCAGCAAGGTTGTCCATACAGTCTAGGACTTCAATGGACTGCCTTTCCACCTATACAGACCTCCTTAGGAGGCACATTGGATTCATGACAACTAGAGAATGATGCTATCAGTTCTTCTGAAAACTCTAAACTAATGGAAACTAATCTTAAATAAGGAAAATGCTCTTAGTGAAGTGGTCATTGAAAACTTCCTCTTTAAACTGCATTCTTGAAACCTCACTAATTAATTGTACAAGTCTGGAAGACTGGATGAAAATGACTGAATTGTAATGAGCCCCATGGTGCATTTGGTGCTGAGTCCATAAACTTCAGGTAGTGATAAGAGAATGATGTAACTGCAGGAGAAGTTAAAGTCAGAAGGAGACTTTGAAGTGTGTGGGAGTATTAATGGGCCCCAGTGAGGATCATTACTGACAAAGCCTCCCTATGGACTTGTTAGAGCAGACAATGGGAGGCCATGATTGCAGGTAGGCAAAGGCACTGGGCAGGAGACTGATGCTGAGTAAAGGCCTTGGTTTGTTTGGTGAAGCACAAAGGCCAAGCCCGGACCCCCAGCCCCTGGGAAGGGAGGTTCTGTCGCCACAGGCTGTCCTGCGCTGTCTTATCCCTTCCCGCTTTTCCCTGCAGGCTGTAGGCACCCACCTTGCTTCTCCTCTTTGCTCTCATCCAGGCATTTCCTTACTTTCACTGATGTCTCCCCACCCTCCATGGCAGTTGCTTGAAACACAATGGCATGGGCTGACCACAGACTCCTTCTGGGTGACCTCTGACACCACAGCACTACCCTTTCAGTGACATTTTCTCCTCCTCATGCCCAGTCGTAAACTTCCAAGAAGCACATTGCAGCAGCTTTTACTCTCTCCTGCTGTTTCCCACCACCAGAGAAAGCTCCATTATCAACAAACCACTTTTTTAGCAGATGTCCCAAGCCATCAGCCTTCTGGAGCCCTATGGCCTGACCAGACAGAAGAAACCTCACCATGATCTTCCAAGCCGTATTCCTGCTGTTGGCCTTCCAGCTTCTCAGGTAGATGTGACCAAGTTGTGTTCCTGTTGCTGGCCCACCATGTGCTCAGGCAGAAGGGATGTTATAACTCACACCAAGGCCTCTTCCTGCATGGGGCCTATCAGGCTCTCAGACAGAGGGCATCTCACAATCAATGTGCCAAGCAGGTGCCTTCTGCTGCCTTATCAGGGATGCTGGCAGGTGTAAGCGGAAAAGCACAGGTCTCAGCCAGGAGGCAAGGGCTGACACATCAGCTGCTTCAGGAAGCAGTCACCTCATAGGCCCTGTCCCCAGCCATGTTACTGCTGCTGGCCTGTCAGCTCCAGAGACTGAGGTGACCAGATGCTTCCTACTGGACTTTAAGTTTCTGAGGCACGACAGACCACATAAGAACACATTCACCCAGCACTCGCCTTGTGGGCCAGGACATGAGGACACAAAAAGTAAGCTTTTTAAATGAAATTTATTAATCAAATTTTCTAACACTTTTTTAAATACGGAAACATTCTTCACAGGATCTACTGTGTTCATAGTAAGACACGATGTATCTCTACCTCTGCCTGTCTCTCTTTTCTTCTTCCTCTCCCTATTATGTCTTCAGAGAGCTCTCCAATGGAAAGAGTCATTGAATCACAAAATAACTCATGTTGGAAGAGACCCCTGAATGTCATCCTCTTCAACTGTCCTGCTCAAGGCAGACTAAACTAGATGCGGTTGGTCAAGGGCTCCTCTGTGCTTGGCACCATCCAGAAAGGATCTGAAAGTGTGCTCCGTCCTGTAATTCAGAGAGTTAATAACGACATTCAGCAGTGCTGGCCCAAGTACTGCTCACTGAGGGATGGTGCTAGGAACTGCCTGACAGGAGAACTTTGCAGCACAGATGACAACTGCGCCTGAGTGTCCAGCCAAATTCCCACCCACAGCCTCATCCATTTGTTAAGTCCACATGGCACCAATCAGGCTGTAAGTAGTCTCCAGGAGATAATGTCAACAGCCTTGCCAAAGTGCAGGTAGACAGCATCCCTTCCTTTTCCCTCACCTATGGGTTCAGCAATCCCATTTTTGTCCTTCAAGTGCCCGGAGGTAGCTGTGGAAAAACTTGCCCCATCACCTTCCCAGGGATGGAGGTGAGGCTGACCAGCCTTAATTCTTCCCACCCTCTTTTTTCCTCTTCCGGAAGGCAGGTCTGATGTCATTCCAAGTCTCCAAAAAGCTTTCTAGTCCCCCTGGCACATTTGCTGACACAGTCCAGGAAGGCAGGGGAGGGTGGTGCAGGAGACAGGCAAGAACACACAAGTCCTACCCTTGTACACCCAAAGGCAGGGCATTGCAGTGGTTGTGGTGTCCCTCTGGCTCCTGCTGCCTCTCCCACAGGCTGGGAGGCACCTCAGCCCTGTGGTGCATTGCCCTGCTCTGCACTTGTCTGAGATACCCCGTGGCATGAGGAATGGACACATGGAGAGGGCATTTGTGCTCACTCATGTTCACCTCACATGCACACAATGTACACACTGAAGCCTCATCTATAGAGGGCACACATATGGACTTCTGACTTCTCCATTAAGCGTCCCTCTGTGGAGGAACAAACAACCTCTCTGAGCTGGGCTGAGAGCCAAAAAAGTCACCCAAGAAGTAACCAGGACAATATCCACCCCTTATTCTCTACTGTTTATATAATGACAGGTTCAGGACTTTCCAATACGTCTTCATTAATCAACACCCTGCAATTAAAACACGGATTTCATACCCTTAGTCTATGGGCCTACTCAGTGAAATGCCCATAAAATGTCCAATGAATCCATTTAGTTCATGAATTGGGTTCTATCTGTTGTTGTGGCCCCACAGGACAGGAGAAGACATATGTTACATGGAGTGAGAGGTCACCAACGCCAGCTCAGCTCAGGTCACTGCTGCACTTGCACTGCTTCTTGTGAGGCTCGTCTGCCATTGATTCGAGTGTTTCCTGCTATGGAACATGGCTGTGAGGTGCTTATCTGCCTGCTGAGTTAAACCACAGCACAGACCAGGCCGCAGAATCTGACATTGCAATGAACTCCTGCCGTCACCTCAGCTCCAGCCTGGGCTCGTCCACTGGCCACAGTCCCTTAGAGCTGTACCTGCTCTGACACAGCCGTATCCATGAGCCACAGTCCCTTCAGAGCTCTACCTACTGTGTCGTGGACTTACTGACTGCCACCAACACTTGCGGGTGTGCCTTCAGAGGTGTGGACTTATCCACGTGCCACATTCTCTTCAGAGATGTACATGCTCTAGTGAGTCCTTTTCCATTTCAGAAGGGTAATGTGGAGGTCAGGGCTGCAATGTAGAGATTCAATGCAGAGATGAAGCAAACAAAGGTGGGTCTGGGACATATTGGCTGATAGAGGACCATTAGGATTGGGCTTTGGAAGAAGTCTGATGTGTTGTGGGGAAACCACAGGTATCGGTAAATCCTCAGGAAGACAAAGTGTTTGAAGCCAAATCTAGTGAGGGTGGAGAGAAATCAGGAGAACTTGTGCAGTCGAAGGGTCAGAGTGAGCTGGGAATGTGAATGTGTGGTAAAAGTCTGCAGGGATGCAAGTACAGGTACAGGAAAAATTGGGAGAGGCTGTGGAGAGGGATGACAAAGGGCTCTAGTGGGGTTGGAGCCCCCCCAATGAAACCGGTATCCTTAGGGCTACAGCTGCAGCCTCTTCCACTGAGGCCCCACAGAGCCTGGCAAGTGTCCTACCAGTGTCCTGCACTCGGAATTGCACACCCCCACATCCCATTGGCCTTGCCAGAGCCCCGAGCAGCCAAGGAAGTACAGGATCCCCCTTCCCAGGGGATGCGCACAGGCCTTGGCCATCCCCCTTGGTGAAACACATCAAGGGCTTTCGGAGCAACTTCTCCATTTGATTTTCCACTTGTAACCAGTGCCTCTGATTTTCTTCTTCACCATCTCCCAGAGACAGGCACCTTGTCTGGTTATTTCTCTCGTGGTCTCTCCTGGGATGGCCCTCATCGGGGTTGGCCAACACCCTCAAACATCTTGGGGCTTCTGTTTTTTACTTCTTCAGACTTGCTTCAGGATCTGCAGTTCAGGAACTTGGCAGCAGAGGGCGAATCAACATGCAAAACTCCCTCACAAGCCAAGGCTCCGGACACAATTCTCCCGAAGTCTTCAGTTCTTATGGGGTTAATTAGGGAGATGCCAGGAGTCTCCTTAAATGGAGAGACTTCAAGAATAATAATAATGAAAAGTATAGGAAAAGATTTCTTCTTTCTGCTGTTTCTTTACTTGTCTGCCTACAGATAAAGTGATATCAACAATCTCCAACTGATATTGGTCCTGAATGTCTCCTAAGGGACTCTGAGCCCGTGGGGAAATCAAGACCCTTTCTGCCAGGCACCCTATGCACAGTTTCCATCCCTACCCCTCAGCCCCACTCTTTCCCTTATCAGCCACCTGGGACTGACAGCAGGTGTGAGAAGCTCTGAGATTTTTCATGAGTGTTGCATTGGAATGTTTTCCAGCCCCTTGGCACCAATTCCCAGCTGCTTTCCTTGGAGAATGAGCTACATGCAGGCACTGAAGGTAATGTCTTAATTGACAGCAATGACAAATAAAAGGCACAGTCTGGTCAAAAATAAAAGACACTCTTCAGCTCTATATTAAGCCCATATTTCCTCTACTTAGTCCAATTTCCACAACGGAGAACCTTAGAGAAATGAAAAATATTTTTTGTGAGTGTCAAGCACACATTTCAAGGCCACCAAAACCACTCCTTTCCCAGGACTTCATTTCCTGATATTCGCTTTTTGGAATCAGAGAGTCACATGCTGAAATCCTGAGCTCTCTTGTTTTATGGAGGGAAGCCAAGAGACAAAACAAATGAAATGCACTAACTTTCAGAATATTTAGGCTTGTCTATGAATTCTCATCCAAATTTGCACCCATTTTCCCAAACATATTCTTTCCCAAAACTTTGAATGGTGAAACTCTGTTCCAAGGACATGCGTGTATTGGCACATTGCACATCTCCATTTCAGATCTAAATGGAGCAGAAAGCAATTAGGGTTAGAGGGGTTGGATTGATCCTGCCTTTAGCTCTTTGCTGTTGACCAATGGCCACATGTGCTAGGACTTCCCTTTCAACCTTCCTCTTTATGAGCTGGCCAAACCTTTATGGGGTGTACAGTTGCATAGCACCATGGCTCTCCAAGTGCCAGACTGCAAGCAATACCCAGAAACCCAGAGCACAGCCTTAGAAAGAGGCCCAGAGCACAGCTGAGGAAGGCAAATGTGACTCCTACCTTGCACGAAGGCAAGACAGGTCCCAGGGAACTAGAGGCCGGACAGCCTTTCCTCAGATCCTGGGAAGGTGATGGAGCAGCTAATCCTGGCAAATGTTTCCAAGCACATGGAGGACAATAAAGTGATCAGGAGTGGTCAGCATGGATTCACCAAGGGTCTCTTGTGACTTTAACAACTTGATAGCCTTCTCCAATGAAAAGACTGCCTTGGTAAATGAGGGGAGAGCAGGGGATGCTGTCTGCCTTGTCTTCCGAATGCCTTTTCACATGTCTCCCATAAGATCCTGGTAGAGAAGCTGATGAAGTCTGGGCAGGATGAGGAGAAATGTATTGAAAAGTTTCTGCACAGCTGGGCTCACAGTCCTGTGGCACGCAGTCTAGTTGGAGATCAGTCACAAGCAGGACACTGTGGGGGCAATATTGGGTCCTATCCTGTCCATTCACACCTCAGCCATTCTTTAATTCGGTGATCCTGTGTGGATGATATGGACTGGAATTTTGCTAAACATCTGGGTTTGGAGTGTTGTGACTAGATATACACACTCCAGCTGGAGGTTGTTCACTACTGTGCAAACAGGGAGTCAATACTAGACCAGTATTATTTAACAAGTTTATTAATGATCTGTACAATGGAGCAAGTTGGCAGATGATATGAATCTGAGAGCAGTGGCTGACACATCAAATGGTTGTGCTGTCATTCTGAGGGACCTCGGCAGGCTGGAGAACTGGGCAGAGAGGAACCACATGAAATTCAACAAAGTGAAATGCTCCTGCAGGAATAACAGTATGCACCAAGACATTGCTTGGGGACAACCAGCTAGAAATCAGCTTGGTAGAGAAGGACCTGGGTTTTCTGGTAGTCAACAAGATGAACAGGTGCTAGCCATGTGGAATTACATCAAAGAAGGCCACCAGCACCCTGGACTTCATTATTACGAACCTTGCCAGTACATTCAGGGAGTTGGTCCTTCCTCTCTACTGACTTCTGCTGAGACCAAACCCAGTGTGCAGTGTCCAGTTCTGGGCTCCCCTGTGCATGAAAGACCTGGATGTAGTGCAGTAAGTCCAGCAGAAGCCAAAAAGATCATTAAGGGACCAGAGCGTCTTCAGATGAGGAGAGGCTGAGAGAGCTGGAGTGTTCAGCCTGGAGAAGAGAAGGCTCGGGGGAGCTTTTTATCAAAGAATCATGGAATGGCTGAGGTTGGAAGGGACCTCTGAATATCATTTAGTCTAATCCCCTTGCCAAGCAGGATCACCTAGAGCACATTGCACAGGATGGCATCCAGGCCGATTTTGAATATCTCCAGTGAAGGACACTCCACAACCTCTCCGGGCAACGTGGTGCTTTGTCACCCTCACAGTAAAGAAGTGCCCTCTCATACTCAGCTGGAACTTCCTGTGCTTCAGTTTGTGCCCGTTGCCTGTAGTCCTGTTGCTGGGCACAACTGAAAACGTCTGGTTCCATCCTCTCGACACCCTCCCCTCAGATATTTATACACATTGATGAGGTCTCCCCTCAGTCTTCTCTTTTCCAGGCCAAACAGGCCCAGCTCTCTCAACCTGTCCTCATATGACAGGTGCTCCAGTCCCTTCATCCTCTTTGTAGACCTCCTCTGGACTAGCTCCAGCAGTTCCAAGTCCCTCTTTTACTGGGGAGCTCAGAATTGGACAAAATACTCTAGGTGTGGCCACGTTAGGTAAAGACCTGATGGGAGGAATTAAGACAAGGCAGCCTGATTCGTCTCTGTGGTGCCCAGGAACAGGACATGAGGCAATGGGCACCAAATGAAACACTGGTAAAACCTCCTGAACACAGGAAAGCACTTCTGTACTGTGAACTTGGTTGATGAGTGGCACAGGTTGCTCAGAGATGTTGTGGAGCCAACATAGCTGGAGATATTCAGAACCCATCTGGACATGGACATGGGCCTGGACAACCTGCTCAAGCTGGCCTTGCTTGAGCAATGGGGTTGCCCAGGCAATCTCCAGAGCTCCCTTCCAACATCAAACTTTCTGTAGTTCTCTGATACCCGGCAGTGTTTCTGGAAACTTTTCCGTGGCACCTCAAACCAGTCTGAGTCCTGGTGCCCATGGAACAGAGTTTGCTTTTAGGATGACTTCACTCACTAGGTAACCCTGATGAACAGAGATTACAAAAGCAGGCAGTGTCTCAACTCACAGCAGTGTTCCCAGGTCCTGACTCCACTGACCAGCTCCTTCTTCGTTGAGGATTATGAGTTCATAGAATCATAGAATATCCCGAGTTGGAAGGGACCCATAAAGATCATCGAGTCCAACTCCTGGCACCACACAGGTCTACCCAAAATTTTAGACCATGTGACTAAGTGAAAAGTCCAAACACTTCTTAAACTCCAACAGGCTTGGTGCAGTGACTACTTCCCTGGGGAGCCTGTTCCAGTGTGTGACCACCCTCTCAGTGAAGAACCTCTTCCTGATGTCTAGCCTAATCCTCCCCTGCCTCAGCTTGACACCGTTACTGCGGGTCCTATCACTGGTGACTAAGGAGAACAGATCGGCGCCTGCCCCTCCACTCCCCCGCGTGAGGAAGCTGTAGACTGCAATGAGGTCTCCCCTCAGCCTCCCCTTTTCCAGGCAGAACAGGCCAAGTGACCTCAGCCGCTCCTCATATATCTTCCCCTCTAGGCCCTTCACCATCTTCATCGCCCTCCTCTGGACACTCTCCAACAGTTTAATGACCTTTTTGTACTGTGGTGCCCAGAACTGCACACAGTACTCGAGGTGAGGCCGCACCAGCGCAGGGTAGAGCGGGACAATCACTTCCCTCGACCGACTAGCAATGCCTTGCTTGATGCACTCCAGGATACAGTTGGCCCTCCTGGCCACCAAAAGGCCCACCAAGGCCACCAAAACCACTCCTTTCCCAGGACTTCATTTCCTGATATTCGCTTTTTGGAATCAGAGAGTCACATGCTGAAATCCTGAGCTCCTTGATTTATGGAGGGAAGCCAAGAGACAAAACAAATGAAATGCACTAACTTCCAGAACATTTAGGCTTGTCTATGAATTCTCATCCAAGCTTGCACCCATGTTCCCAAACATGTTCCTTCCCTAAACTTTGAGTGGTGAAACTGTGTTCTCAGGACATGCGTGTATTGGCACATTGCACATCTCCATTTCAGATCTAAATGGAGCAGAAAGCAATTAGGGTTAGAGGGGTTGGATTGATCCTGCCTTTAGCTCTTTGCTGTTGACCAATGGCCACATGTGCTAGGACTTCCCTTTCAACCTTCCTCTTTATGAGCTGGCCAAACCTTTATGGGGTGTACAGTTGCATAGCACCATGGCTCTCCAAGTGCCAGACTGCAAGCAATACCCAGAAACCCAGAGCACAGCCTTAGAAAGAGGCCCAGAGCACAGCTGAGGAAGGCAAATGTGACTCCTACCTTGCACGAAGGCAAGACAGGTCCCAGGGAACTAGAGGCCAGACAGCCTTTCCTCAGATCCTGGGAAGGTGATGGAGCAGCTAATCCTGGCAAATGTTTCCAAGCACATGGAGGACAATAAAGTGATCAGGAGTGGTCAGCATGGATTCACCAAGGGTCTCTTGTGACTTTAACAACTTGATAGCCTTCTCCAATGAAAAGACTGCCTTGGTAAATGAGGGGAGAGCAGGGGATGCTGTCTGCCTTGTCTTCCGAAAGTCTTTTCACATGTCTCCCATAAGATCCTGGTAGAGAGGCTGATGAAGTACCAGAGGCAATGGCCACTAGCTGACCCTATGAAACATTTCTTTACTGTAGGTGACTGATGACCATTGCCCAGAGAGATACTGCAGCCTTTGTCCTGGGAGATATTCTAAACACTGCTGGACCCTGTCCTGGCCAACCTGCTCCAGCTGACCCTGCTTGAGTAGGAAGCGCTTGAACCAGACAGTCTCCAGAGGCCTCTTCCAACCCTCATAATTCTGTGATTCTGTAATGCCCAGCAGTGTTTCTGAGAAATTGTCTGTGGTACCCCCATCCTCGATGGAGTCCTGGAGCCCATGGATCAGAGCTGCATTTTGAGGATGAACATGGTCACTGTGCAGTGCTGAGGACAGGTCCGGCCAGGGATTACAAAGGCCAGCAAAGCCGCAAGACACGGAAGTGCCCACTAACCCTGCCTCCACTGTGCAGCCCCGTTCCCTGACAGGACCTAGGGTCACAAAGGACTTCTGGAGCTCTCTAGCACTGTGGTCTGCTCTGAGCAGAGACAACTTAACTGAGAGATCAGATTAGTCAGTACTTTCTCCTGACCAAGCTTTAATTCACATTCACGGTGATTTATTTTCTCCTGAAAACCATTCGAAATTTCTCTTTTGGCCCCTTTCACTTTTTTTTTTTTTTTTTTCCCTCTTGGTCTTTTGTCTTTTCCCCCCCATCCCTGCCAGCAGGACAGATTACCTCACCTACTCTGACCAAGCCTAACTGTACAAGGTGTGGCTGGGATTGAGTTAACATTCTTAGAACAGCTCATATAGTGCTGTGCTTTCCATATCTTCAAGAAGGGCAAGAAGGAGGACCCATGAGCCTATAGGCTGGGCAGCCTCACCTCCATCCCTCTGAAAGTGATGGAGAAGTTCTTCCTGGCAACCATTTACAGGCAAAGAAAGGACGTGAAAGTCATCAGCAGTAGTCAGCATGGATTCACCAAAGGGAAGTCATGCTTGAACAACTTGAAAACCTCCTATGATGAAATGACTGGTACCTCCAGCATTCTGTGAAATGGTGTGATCTTGGACTAATGCTCCCGTGAGAGCTTCTCCTTGCCGTTTCATGCAACAACGAGCCAATCAGGATCTTGGGCTGAGGGTCCCATGTGCACAGGAATGGGCAACAGTTTCTTAAGTTCTCCTCTGCCTGCTGCCATTTTCTCTGGGGATCACAGAGGATGATCTCCCTTCAGAAGACCCATGAGAGGCTCTGTCCTCCCTATGGTCATGGCTGGACTCCAGTGATCCAGCTCGACCACAGCTGAGGAGCTTTGTCTGGGGGAGACTTTTGGGGTAAGGCCTGGCACATGGAGTGGGAGAGACTGTCTCAAGGATGTGTGCTGGGCATGGGGACTGAAGGATATCTGTGAACTACCATGGGGTATGGGTTATTGTTCTTTCAGTATAGCTCCTGACACAGGGTCCCATCCTTCCTTTTGATGACACCCTTCTGGAGGAATGAAGGCACCAAAGTTTAGAGCAGGAGACACTAGTAGAGCACCAAGTCAAAAGGGACTTCACTATAAGTGTACTTCAGGGTACCCGCAGCCTGGGCATTGTCTTGGATTAACAGAACATCAGTATTTTTCTCTGTGAGAAAAATTCCAGCCCAGGTCAGCCCTTCCCTGACCTCTCCCCATCCCTCCTCCAGGAGCACCAGCCCTGCTGCTCCTGGCCTCCTCCTAGTGCTCCTCAGAGGACCCTGAGATGGCAGTGCTGCTCTGCAGGAAGAGGGGACAGTGGCGCCTGGGTACAGGGAGTTATTTCATACTGGCTAAGACGGTCAAGGTGGGAAGCAGCCACAAGTGGGAGCTGAGTCCAGCCCTCATTCTGCAACACATCTCCCTATGACCCCCAAGCCTTGGAGAACCAAGCACAGCAACAGCCCATGGAGAGTGTAATTCCTGGAACCAATTCCTGCTTTCATAGGGAAGAAGAGCCCAGCCTTCAGTTACTGCAATGAGGAGACACCCTTTTATTAGAGAGATGCTTCTCAGGAAGCCAGATCCTTCTCCTTCTTCATTGCCCTTGATGTCTGCAGTCTTGTTTCATTACATTTCTCACTCCTGTCTCACAGAGGCAGCACAATGTTCTCTAGCCTCTCTTCAACATTTTATCACAGAGGTGCAACCAGCATCGGTCATTGGCTCAGCTTTGGCCAGTGGTTGTTACTTTTTTGAGATGGCTGGAACTGGCTCTTATCTGACTTGAGGCAGCTCTTGGTCTCTTCTCACAGAGGCCACCCCTGCAGCCCCACTACTACCAGAACCTCGCTGCATAAACCCAATGCACCTTCTCAGTGCATGTGTTACCCTGTGATCTCCATCAGCTTCTTTGAGTATTGCTCTTTAATGGTACTGACAACTTAGACAGACACTGCTTGAATAAGGGTTTTGAATTTAAATATAAAGGAGAACTGCAGGTGTTTTGGAGCATGAAGATACCTAGGTGGGGCTCTCAGAGATAACAGGAATACCCCAGGAGACCTATCCCCTTCTTGAGGAGGATCAAGGCCTTGAGGAGAATCAAAGATATCAATTTTGTCTAAGCTGATTCTTGATGCCTACATTCACACAGCCAAATGCCTCATTGGGACTTTTGGTACGATTTGGGCTTCTTTCACATACTCTGCCATATCACTTTCTCCATAGGAGTCTTCTCAGGGCAATTCTAACGTCCTTGTTCCTCAGACTATAGATGACTGGGTTAAACATGGGGGTCACAATTGTGTAAAACAGGGCAAGGTATTTGTCAGTGTCTGCAGAGTCCCTTGACCGGCGTTTAAAGTACACAAGCATGGCTGAGCCATAAAAGAGAGTCACAATCCCGAGGTGTGAAGAGCAGGTGGAAAAGGCTTTGTGTCTGCTCAGAACTGAAGGCATTTTCAGAATTGCCCTGATAATTTTAGTGTAAGAAATAACTATCATGGAAAAGGGAAGGACAGCAGCTACGAGGATGATAATGTGCAGGGTCACTTGGTTGCAGAAAGTGTCTGCACAGGCCAGTTCCAACAGAGGGGGGACATCGCAGAAGAAGTGATGAAGGTCACGGGATGCACAGAAGGGCAAGGTGAACACCTGATAAGTCTGTCCCACTTGTACTGGCACGATGGCCATCCACGCCCCCACTACCAGTCTGATGCAGAACCCCCCATTCATGATGAGGCTGTAGCGCAGGGGGTCACATATGGCTATGTAGCGGTCATAGGCCATGGCAGCCAAGAGAAGGCATTCAGTGCTTCCCAGCATGGTCAAGAAATACAGCTGGGCAGCACAGCCAAGAAAGGAGATCCTGCCATCTCCTGTCAGGAAAGCCACCAGCATTTTTGGTAGAGTAGTCGATGTGTAGCAGATCTCCAGGAAGGATAGGTTTCTCAGGAAGAAATACATGGGATTGTGGAGGCTTGAGTCCATCACTGTGATGAGCACAATCAGGCTGTTCCCAATGAGAACCATGAGGTAGATGATCAGGAAGACTGTGAAGCACACGCTGGGTAGGCAAGGGTGGTCAGAAAATCCCAAAAGAAGAAATCCAGGATCAGTAGTGTGATTATCCAAGCCTTTTCTTTGGGGCATTTTCTCTACATAAAGCAATGCCAACAACATGCTGTTAGAGGACGCTCTTGGCCCATCCACCACCATGTAGACCTCAAATATAGCGACAGGCTACAAACATCAGCATACACATGACTCCAGTATTAGGACAGTTTGACCAAAATCTGCATGTGTGTATGGAAATCTAATGTGGTCTGGTGGGCAGACCCCAGCTGGTAGCTAAGCCCCCACCCAGTTACTCACTTACTCCCCCTCAGTGGGATGGGGGAGAACATTGAAGGGCCAAAAGCAAGAAAACTCATGGGTCAAGGCAAAGACAGTTTAATAAGCTAGAGTTAGAGGAAGGAAAAAGAAAACAAACCAACAAACCAAAACAAGCCAGCCTTCAAGCAATGCCTACTTTCCCCACCACCCAGTCCCCTCAGCTTTTTTTTGCTGAGCATGGCATTACATGGCAAGGAATATCTCTTTGGTCAGTCTGGGTCATCTGTCCTGGTTGTGTGCCCCATGGACCCTTGTCCACCCGTGGCCGGTACGCTGTAGGGGCAGAGTGGGAAAAAGAGAAGACTTTGATGCTGTGCAATCACTACTCAACAATAGCCAAAACATTGGTATGTCATCAACACTATTTTAAACTCCAACCTAAAACATAGCACCACAGGGATTGCTATGAAGAAAATTATCTCCATCCTAGCCAGCCCGAGTACCTGAGTTTCTTGCCTGTCAGGAAGGGTCAGAACAAAATCGTTAAGCCTGAATGACAGCTAGTTGTCATATGAATAAGAGAAATTTAGTTTTCTTTGTAAGAGAGGATTTAAATAACTTTTATATATATTTTATATATATGTATATTATTTAAGACTTTACCTGGTTTCTGGTGCTATATGAGGAAAAGAAAAAAAAAAGAAGACAATGGATAAAGAGTAGTCACCTTAAAAACATGAAGGGAAGGGAAGGGAAGGCAAGGCAAGGCAAGGCAAGGCAAGGCAAGGCAAGGCAAGGCAAGGCAAGGCAAGGCAAGGTGAAGATTTGGTTCAAGACTTTAGTGAGAGAGATTCATCCCAGTTTTCCTCAGGGATAAGAACTCATCCCCTGAAGCTCTGTCCACCACACAGAGAGCAGGGACACTACCTTAGATCCAAATTATTAATTTTTTGCATGGTTGAGGGGTGAACTCCATCAGAAGTAAAACAGACTTCTACCTGTCAATGAGTAAAGGACATTGATGCATCCCTGGGGCATTTTAACGAGGCAGAAAGGTAGCTACTTGTGCAGAAATCACAAGCTTTCAGGGGGCTAAAAGGGGCATTATGCAAGCAATCACAACCCAATGTCAAATAGGTTTCAAGGGATCCAGAGAGGAAGGTGATTAAAGGTGGGGCAAACAGGGCAGGCTATTATAACTTCTGAATATGCTGTCTAGTTCCCTTGCTTGACCTTGCAGTTCTGTCACTTGGAGTTCTGGCAGCTTCCAAATGCAACTGAAGGCTCACTAGCTGTGATCTCAACCCAGCAAGGCTTCCCAGGCCACTGCAAGCCCTCACAGAGCAGAGCGATGCTCTCGCTGGCTGGAAAACTGAGCCTTCCCTTTTGCATTTCCCATTTCCCAGAGCGTAAGGATGTTGCTGATCACACTTGAAGGGCGTGAGCTGTAAGCAAGCAGCCCTTGCAATTGCAGGTTGCTTCCTGTGAATAACAGACTCAGCTGAAAGATTTTGGAAGGTATCAGTTTGACATGGGGAAGAAATGTTCTATTCCAAGCAGAGAGAACTGAGGATGCTTGCTGCATGTCTCTATCCACTGCTAACTAAAGTCTTCTTAAGCTCTGAAAAAAAAAAAAAAAAGGATTTTTTTTTCAACTGAAAACTGAATCCACAGAGACATGATCTGAGAGCTTGATGCTTGATTTCATTCTTTTTTTCTATCATGCCTGCCTATTTCTATGAGTCTTGTCTTTGGAGTTCTCCTAGAAGCACTGTTCAAAATCTCCAAGATAAAATTAGTGTACATTTGAGGAAGAAGTGGCCATGATCTGTTTCCTAACCTACCTATTTACACATGCAAATAAGTAGGAAAATTAAAAACTTTTATTTCCTGAAATACTTTGAGATCCCTGCATTTTTGGAAAAAAGTTTTGTAACTGAAAACAACCATTTAGAGGCAGATTTTCCATATATCAGCGTTGTTTCCTTGTTTCTTCCCTAAACCTGTAGGATATGCTTTTTAATGCCCGGATATCGCAATGCTTCACATGATCACACATAGAGCATGTCTTTGCTTTGAGCAAAGCTTGAGCATTGCTCAAGGAAAACTGACGGGGTACTCCTTACATAGTGACAGTCTCATCAGCAGCATTTCTCCAAGTTGAACAAAACCCATTCCTCTGAGCCCAGGCAAGCCACAGCTGCCTGCGGCTGCTTTTAGCAGTGGCTGTTCTAGCACAGTATCTCAGCACTTCAGAGCATGGCAAAAGGGATTTACCATTGTCAGGAGCTAGGACACGGGAGCACTCTTCTCAGTCGGTGATACAGGAGACAGAGGTGACCTCATTTTCTTTGTGTCATTTCCCTGGAAAGCACCTGGATAGGGTTCTCTGGACACTACTCCATCACTCTTGTTCCTACCTGGTTATAAGTCAGTCAGTGAGCAATCCTAGGAGAGAAGTTGGCAACCCTAGTGCTGCCAGTGCTTCTCCCCAGACACCCAGAGCATCAGTAACTACATTAGGAGGATCTGAGCAACTTCCAGAATAACTACATGTCTTTCAAAAGTACAGAAAGTTAGGAATTAGATTTAGCTGTTCAAAGGAAAACTGCTAAATTTGTAGGAGGAAAAAACAAACCAAACCAAACCAAGGAAGGAAACAGAAAATGAGAAAAATCAGTCCGTGTTTAATTTTATTTTGCAGCAACAGAAAAGGCTTCTCTGTATCTTCACCTCTCTGGGTCTCAACACCTTTACTGTGTCCATGTTAGCCAAAAGGTAGAGGCAGCCCTGAGAGATCCAGATCCAATTGTGCATGTTGCCTGCCCCCAGTCCACACCCAGAAAGGACCTGGAGAGAAATCTTGGTTGGAAACACAAAAAAGGATGGTGTCATGCCACTCCAGGACAGGCCTCTATATTCATACAAATTAATGTGGCTTCAGTGCCTTAAAAAAAGGGATGACTGCGTCTTACCAAGGTAGCCTTGCGTGGCTTTACGGTCAGTAGCACAAATAACCTTTCCAGAGGGGAGTATCTCCTGCCCTTGTGTGAGGTTCATGCAGTCTTTGATTCCTTACTCTGAAACCCTACATATGATGCAATAAGCTCCAGTCTGTCTTTTTGGGGTACCCAACAAAGTCAGGATCAGGACAAGGCCGTTTCTCATCAGGATGAAAAATACACAAGTCAGAAAGGCCACAAAGAGCCAGTGCTGTGGGTAGGAGCAACCGTGGACAAATCCAGGCACTGCAGGGTTATTTCCTTCTGTGAGAGGTGTAGGACCGTAAGTATGGGGAGAGACTGGGGTGAGAAGAGCCTCTCCAAGAACACATTGCAGGAGGAATGTCCCATCCGCACCAGAATGACTCAGTAACTACAGTGGTGCCTACAGTGCTGCCAGGCCTTGAACCAACACTGACGAGGTGATACCACAATGCTCATCACTGTTCCAGTTGTGCTACCTCTATATCCAAACTGAGAGTGGTTTTTCTTTTTTCTTTTTTTTTTTTTCTGATAATTTTATGAGGGTAATCTTGGCCCGATGTGGTATTACAACCCCTTGGGTGATCTCTCATTTTGTGGGGCTCCAGTCACTGCCCACCCTGCACAGATGCTGCTCAGGAAGATAGCCTGGCCTTTCCACACATCTCCACATTCCTCTCCTGAAGGATGTCCTCTGCCCTGCCACATGTGGGACAGCCTTGGAGAAGTACTTCATTGACCTTTCTCCATCTCCACTGCCAACAGACACTGATGGGTAACTGTTAAATCCTACCTTCAGTCTTTCACATCTCACAGTATGACGACGAGCCTTTTTTCTCCCTAATCCATGGAGCAACAGGCCTTCTGCGGTACAGCTGCTTGTATTGGGTTTACGTGGCAATGGTTTGGTAGCAGTGGTGCTGCAGGGGTGGCTTCTGTTAGAAGAGTCCAGAAGCTGCCCCCTGTCAGGTAAGGGCCCGTTCCACATGGCTCCAAAAGGGACCCATCACTGACCAGAGCTGAGCGAATGGGCAATACTAGTTGCAACTCTGTAAGAGGATATTTAAGAAAGGAGAAATACTGCTCTGAAACAGCAGCTGGGAGAGAGGAGTGAGAAAATGTAGAGAAAAACAGCCCTGCACACACCTAGGTCAGTGCAGAGGGCGGGCAGGAGGGGCTCCAGGCACCAGAGGAGAAGTTCCCCTGAAGCCCATGGAGAGGCCCATGGTGTAGTAGGCTGTCCCCTTGCAGTCCATGGGTCCCACACGGAGCAGATCTCCACGCTGCAGCCCGTGGAGGAGCCCCCGGTGGAGCAGGTGGATGTGGCCTGGAGGAGGCAGCAGCCCATGGAGAGCCCCCGCAGGAGCAGGCCCTGGGCCGGAGCTGCAGCCTGTGGAGAGGAGCCCACGCAGGAGCAGGGGATCTGGGGGGAGCTGCTGCCCGTGGCGGACCCGTGCTGGAGCAGTTTGCTCCTGGCAGATGGATGCTGTGATAAGGACCCATACTGGAGTAGTTCTTGAAGAGCTGCTGCCTGTGGAAAGCCCACGCAGGATCAGTTTGGGAAGGACAGCAACCCTTGGGAGGGACCCCACGCCGGAGTATGGGCAGAGAGTGACCATGAAGGAGCGGTGGAGATGAAGTGTCATGGACTGACCGCAGCTCCCATTGCCCGTTCCCCTGAGCTGCTCAGGGGGAGGAGGAAGAAGAGGGTGGATGGTCTTTTTTTAGTTCGCTTTTAGTTTCTCACTGTTCCAGTCTTCTAGTAACACTCAATAAATTATCTTAATCTCCCTACGCTAAGTACGCTTTGCCCATGACTGCAATTGGTGAGTGATCTGCCTGTCCCTTAAATCAACACTGCAGCCCTTTTCCATTCTATTTTCTCCATCTGTGCCTTTGAGGATGGGTGGTGAAAGTGGCACTATGGAGTACAGCTGAACATCATTGTGAAACCACCACACCACTTGGCCTTGTTACTGGCACCAGCTTTGAAAAAGGAGAGACAGTTTCAAGCAATTTATAGGGGTGACCATGTTTTATTAAACAGATGGTAAGAAAGAGTCAATCCTGACATACAGACGAACAAAATAACACTTTGTTGTTTTATTCCTCAAAGTACACTAGATAAATATTTTTTTTCTAAGAAACTAATAAAAAGAAATGACACTGAAGATAAAAGTAAGAATATATAATGATAATGAAACAAATACTCAGGAAATCACTTGTGGAGAAAAAGGGGAAATTATCAATTTTCAGAAACAGCCATGAAATCTTTTTCCTAACAGCACCCTTGAGCTCCTGGTTCCTCATGCTGTAGACGAGGGGGTTCACTGCTGGAGGCACCACTGAGTATAGAACAGCCACCACCAGATACAGGCATAGGGAGAAGATGGAGGGGGGCTTCAGGTAGGCAAATCTGCCAGCGCTGATAAACAGGGAGACTACAGCCAGGTGAGAGAGGCACATGGAAAAGACTTTGTTCCATCCCTGCTCAGAGGAGATCTTCAGCACAACCCTAAAGATCTGCACATAAGACAGTATGATGAATACAAAACACCCCCAAACCAGAAAACAATGAAATCAGAGAACCAGAAAACAACCACAGAACAATGAAAACAAAACATCCAAACACCAACAAGGAACAAACTATGAGAAGCCCAGCTTCCCTGAGGTAGGAGTGTGAGCAGCAGAGCTTGAGGATCAAGGGGATTTCACAGAAGAACTGGTCCACAGCATTGCCTTGGCAGAGGGGCAGGGAAAATGTATTGGCAGTGAGCAGGACAGCATGGAGAAAGCAACTGCCCCAGACAGCTGCTGCCATCTGGGCACAAGCTCTGCTGCCCAGGAGGCTCCCGTAGTGCAGGGGCTTGCAGATGGCAACGTAGCAGTTGTAGAACATAATGGCGAGAAGAGAATATTCTGCTGATATCAAGAAGACAAACAGAAAAACCTATGCAGCACATCCTGCATAGGAAATGGCCTGGTGTCCCACAGGGAATAGGTCATGGCTTTGGGGACAGTGGCGGAGATGTATCCCAGGTCTAGGAACAGCAGAAGCACAAAAAATACAAAAAATAATAATTACAAAAAAAGTATGTTAATATAAAACAATGAAACACAAGGCTAGAATGGGATATATTGAGAGTCACTTTGGGAGAGAGATGCGAACTTCATGATTACTGAAAAATATTTGTAATAACACATTCCAAATGGCATTCTTTAGCTCCTGGTTCCTCATGCTGTAGATGAGAGGGTTCACTGCTGGGGGCATCACTGAGTACAAAACTGTAATCACTAGATCCAGAGATGGTGAGGAGATGGAAGGGGACTTGAAGCCGGCAAATGCAGCAGTGCTTATAAAAACGGAGACCACAACCAGGTGAGGGAGGCACGTGGAGAAGGCTTTGTGCTGTCCCTGCTCAGAGGGCATCCTCAGCACGGCCCTGAAGATCTGCAAATAGGAAAAAAGAATGAAAACAAAACACCCCCAAAATACAAAACCACTAAATGTGAGAAGCCCAACTTCCCTGAGGTAGGAGTCAGAGCAGGAGAGCTTGAGGATCTGGGGGATTTCACAGAAGAACTGCTCCACAGCATTGCCTTGGCAGAGGGGCAGGGAAAATGTATTGGCAGTGAGCAGCAGAGCATGGAGAACCCCACTGCCCCAGGCAGCTGCTGCCATCTGGGCACAAGCTCTGCTGCCCAGGAGGCTCCCGTAGTGCAGGGGCTTGCAGATGGCAACATAGCGGTCATAGGCCATGACAGTGAGAAGAAAATACTCTGCTGATATCAAAAAGACAAACAGAAAGACCTGTGCAACACATCCTGCATAGGAGATGGCCCTGGTGTCCCAGAGGGAATTGGCCATGGCTTTGGGGAGAGTGGTGGAGATGCAGCCCAGGTCGAGGAGGGCGAGGTTGAGGAGGAAGAAGTACATGGGGGTGTGGAGGCGGTGGTCGCAGGCTACGGCGGTGAGGATGAGGCCGTTGCCCAGGAGGGCAGCCAGGTAGATGGCCAGGAAGAGCGCGAAGTGCAGGAGCTGCAGCTCCCGCGTGTCTGCGAGTGCCAGCAGGAGAAACTCGGTGATGGAGCTGTTGTTGGACATCTGATGCCTCTTGGCCTTGGAACCTATCCAAAGACAAAAGGACATGGACTGGCTACCTAGGAAAGGCCGTGACACGTTCTGAAACCCAAAGTTTAGTTCACATGCAGTGTACCTGTAGTACAGAGGGGTTGTTCAACATCTTCCAGCAGGAGAACCTCAGGGACGTTGCTGGATTACGTTAAATCAGTGACTTCAACAGAGCCAGCTCATTTCCCAGCCCTACGCACTGCAGTGCCCAGAGCCATATTGGCTGGAACAGCTTGAGCACTTTGCTCCCAGTGACATACCTACAGAGCAGGACTCGGTATTCTGTTGTTTGAGCATTGGCTTTAATCCCACTGCCCAGAGAGACTGAGGGGAAACCAAGGGCAGGATGGATGGGAGGAGAAACAGAGAGAAATGCCCCAGTGCTCCTGCTTTCAGGGACAGGAATGGGACTGAGAGATTGGCACTTGGGGGGTTCTCTTTTTCTGAGGGTCCTGCTGCTAAAGGGACAACAGTCAGAGACCCCATGGTTTTGGGGCAGAGGCTTTGCTGGATTTGAGCAGAGACCACGCGGTTGCTCTGGGTAAGGTGTCTGCACTGCATGGATGTCAGGGAGGTGCCCAAATCGCCCCTACCACGGAGTTTCTGGGAGCAGCTCCCGCTCACTCCCTGCCCATGCCTCTGCTGCCTGCAGCTGTCCCTGCCAGCACCTGGGTCTCTGTCCCCACGCCTCCTGCCTGCAGGTCACAGCCCCCATCCCACCCGCTGGGTGCTCAGCTCTGCCCTGCAGACACCTCCTGGCAGCAGGGCTCTGCCCAGGGGCAGCTCGCTGGGGGCATGTCCTAGAGACCAGGTCACACAGACCCTGCTGACTCTGCACGTGTGGTGGTGGAGCTTTCTATGGGCAGGAAAGAGACTTCCGACGGTCCTTGGAATGCTCCTTATTAGGGCTTAGGAATGTCAGCCTTTTCTTAAAAATAACAGCCTCTATTTCTATTTCCACAGGGACAAAGAAGAGAAAACTGAAAGCAGAGGCTCAGGAAAGCCGAGATGCAAGCATCTAACCCCTGATTGGCTTCTTGCCTTGGATACAACCTGGGAGTGCTGTGGAGCTGTGAGCAGGCTGCCCCAGGCAGCAACCCCCGGCCAGCAGCAGGACCCTGCCCTGCCGGGGGGGCTCCTGCCACCCGCAGCTTCTCCCCGCAGTGCCCTGGGCAGCTCTCCGGGCAAGCTGAGTGCTGAGCCTGGCAGGCGGCAGAGGCCCTGCCCCGGCACACAGCCCCTGGGGCACAGCAGGGACCCTGCTCTGCACCACAGCCCTGGGCACCCCTGCCTGCACGCGCGGCTTCTCCTTCCTCCAGGAGCTGCGGCTGCATTGCCCTCCAGCCAGAGACTTACCGGGGTCAGGGCTGGCAAGTGTTCTCCCCCAGCGAGCTCTGTGCATCCTGCCACTTCTGCCTGCCTTTACCCACTCTGTCTCTGCAGGCAGTGCCCCCAGCCCTGCTGCGCTGGGCACAGGAGCTGCTCCTGGGCAGAGCTGGCTCTCTGCAGCGCTGCCCGCTTGCCAGGAGCTCCCCTTGGGCCCAGGAGCCTGGCCCAGCTCAGCAGCACAGGCCCAGCCCAAGGCCTCCCTTGCTCTGCCCCCCACCAGGCTCCCTGCCCATGGCCCTGGGGCTGCAGAGGAACCTGCTGGGAAACAGCCTCAAGGAATCCCTGGGGTTCCCTCCCTCACCTGGGCACACACACTTCTTGACAGCAGGATCATTTCTCCTTTTAGGCTATAAATCGTCTTTCTTTATTCTGTTTCTTTGTCCTGTTTACAGGCAGGACACACAGTCCAGATGTGCCACAATGCCCTCAGCCTGGGGCACAGGCAGGAGGAGATGGATCCCAATCTCCTGTCACAGGGCTGTGACATTGAAAGAAGGGCTGATGAGGTGTTGGGGGACAGGTCCCTCAGCTTGGGGCGCTGTGCTGGATAGGGACATATGGATGGGGGGCCGAATAACAGGGTATTGTCCTCCATTTGAAGGAGCCACTCCTCTATGGGATGGGCAGCAGGTTGGGGGTGCCCTTGTGGGTGAAGCTCAGAGGAGAGCCAGTCAGGGTGACAGTGTGGTCGTGCTGGGTGGGTGCAGATTCTTCAGAAGAGACAAGCGGGGACGATCAACAGGGGGTTGCCCTCCATGTGAAGGATCTGTCTGGATGCATGGAGCTCCTCTATGGGATGGGCAGCAGACTGGGAGGATCCTTGTGGGTGAGGGTCAGAGCAGAGCCAGTTAGGGTGACAGTGTGGTCGGAGGTAAATGCCTGCAGTCAGGCTGAAGAAGTGGACAAAGTCTTGTGGAAGCCATTGGACTAAGCTGAGTTCAATGACTCCATGTCACCCTGGGGGCCTTTAATCACTCGAACGGTCACAGGAAAGGGACACTGCTGGGTGCAAACATTCCCAAGGTTTCTGTGGGTTCTTGAAGACAGCTTCTGTGCACAGCTGCCAGATGGGCCAACCGAGGTGATGTTCACCGGGATCTGGGACTTGCAAACAGGAAAAACTTGTGTCTTGACACTCCTCTTGCAAATGCATGTTGTAGTCCAGCTTCCTTTCAGCACATGGAAAGAGATCAGGTCTGAGGGCCCAGCCCTACACACAGAACTGCACAGGCTCACTCTCGTCTTTCCCTGCAGCCCACTTGACATGGTGCAGCTGACACGGGACCAGGTACATCTGTGTGCAGTACAGTCAGGGGCAGTAGTCCTGCCTTCAGCATGCATCAGGTCTCCTGAAATGAGACTTGGTCAAGTTCTGAGAGAGAACACAGAGTAGATCCTAAATCGGGATGGGTTCCTCCTTCATTGTGGACACAAAGACACAAGTGGTCTCCTGCAGGCAGATCTGGCAGGCCGGCTGCAAGGGGCAGGCCACCCCTCCACCTCAACCTCTTCATGGGCACCTTCTCCTGTAGAGGCTCATGGCCATGGGCAACGGGTAGCAGCCTTGAGGAGTGCACCACATCTGTCACAGACCATTTTCCCCACTCTCCTCTCCATCTGTAGTGCTGCCATACTCCTCCCCCTCAAAAGTATGAGCCAAGGGAACGTTTGCCATTCCCTCGTGTACCATCTCTGCCTCCTGCATGGCAGACCAGGGGATGGTGCTGAGGCCATCTCAAAGTACAGAGCCCTGTGGGCTGTCCCAGAAGGAGGATCCTGGCATGTGCTACAATTCCCTCCATATAACACATCCTACTACTCCAAGGGAGTGAACTGCAGTGAAGAGGAGTTCAGGCACACTGAGGGGATGCTCCATCCCAGGTGCCTTCACTCTTGTCTTTTGAGAAAATCCCAGCCCCAGGACAAGCCTCAAACCCAACCCTCCTGGGAAGGCTCTCAAGAGCAGAGGCGTGTTGGTGCAGGAACACAGCGGTGAGTTCTCCAGCGCTCCACTTCTTATATCCAATGGCCTTTGTCACCATTTGGAGATGTTCCTGGTGGATTTGTCAGGAAATGCTGGAAAAGAACTGGGCAGAAGGGAGGTGACTGTTTCTCAGGACAAGAAGGGAAATCTCTCATCTCTCTCCCGAGCTGTGCCATCTCCATGCTGCTGACCTCCCAGGCCTTCAAATGACACATGCTGATGTCACAGGGGGATGCACTGCATCACCAGGATATCGTCACTGGAGCAGCGGCAGTGCCGGCACTTCCCTGCAAGGCCTGGTCCCTGCTGGGCACTGCTTGGGTGCTCCCCACCGCTGTCCTTCTGTGGCCAGGAGTGGGGGCAGCAGGCAGCAAGGTTGCACTGGGCGACCCTCGCTGACGGGCGGAGGAGCAGGGGCACCTTGCAGAGGAGCTGTGGTTGAGGAGCCAGGGGGGGCATCCCTTGTCCTGAGCTGAGGGCCAGCAGCAAGTGAGATGGAGGGCTGCTGGAGGGCGACCATCACCTCCAACCTGACTTCCATGTTCCCAGTGCTCCTGCAGCTCTCCTCCAAAGGTGAGGGTGTCAGGAGCCCCTTCCCGGCAGGTTGCCCAGGGGCTGTCAGCTGTCCAGAGCTCCAAGTCCAGGGCTTTGGGAGGAGACTGGATAGGGCTGATGGCTGCTGCAAGAGCCCTGCCTGAGGGTCCCGCTGGGCTCAGGAGATGATGTAGCAGCCAGGACCCCTGGGTCCTGATGCCAGGGCTGTCCTGAGGCCCAGGGCTCCTCTGGCCATGGCTCAGAATTCTCCTGATGGGGACAGTCCAGGGCCAGGTTTCCCTGGGAACTGGTGCCTCTTTGGGATCTGGCTCTGGGAGGAAAGATGTCCGGTGTCCCAAAGACTGGTGTGGCCTGCAGCTCCCCCAGGTCTCTCAGGAATGTTCCAGCAATGCCTGTGTTGGAAATCAAGCCTTCCTCTTCTACTGCTGTCCTTCAGGGGAACCTCTCTTCATTCCTGTTTGTGTGGCCAAGCTGGCAGAGCATGTCCTGGATGCTGAGATGCCATCTCCGGAATGCCACAGCCCTAGGTCTGAACACTTCCCATACCCCTACATGATGGATTTACCCTGCTACACAAGTGACCTCCTCCACCCCACTCCATCACAACCCCTCCCCAGAGGAAAAGGGGAAGTAAATATTTTTTGTGTGGTCTTTTGGGGTCCCAGGAGTTGGAGTCTTGTTCAGCGGTATCTCTCCATGGGCCGCAGCTTCCTCCAGGCCAAATCCACCTGCTCCACTGGGGGTTCCTCCATGGGCTGCAGCGTGGAGATCTGCTCTGCTGTGGGACCCATGGGCTGCAGGGGGACAGCCTGCTTCTCCATGGGCCTATCCATGGACTGCAGGGGAACTTCTGGTGTCTGGAGCACCTCCTGACCTTGGTGTCTGCAGGACTGGTTCTCACTCCTCTCCCTCCCAGCTGCTGTTTCCCAGCATGTTTATTCCTTTTTAAATCTGCTCTCACAGAGGTGCAACCAGCATCACTCATTGGCTCGGCTCCGACCAGCAGCTGCTCTGGCCTGGAGCGGGCTGGACATTGGTCAGCAGGTGGTGAGCAATTCCACTGTGCATCACTTGCTTTGTGCATTCTACTATCATCATCATCAACAACAACAACAGCAATAACATCTTTATTATTATTATTTCCCTTCATTTTCTCTCTTATTAAACAGTCTTTATCTCAACCCATGAGATTTTATCTTTTTTCCCCTCTCGATTCTCTCCCCCATCTCACTGATAGGGTGTGAAGCAAACGGCTGTGTGGTGCTGAACTGCCTGCAAGGTTAATCCACAACACTCCCTTTGGCACATAACATAGGGCCCAAAGGGTAGAGATAATGACAGATCTGACCAGAGCATGTTAAAATAAAATTGTTATAAGCTTATTATTTGCTGAAAATAATGTTGATATTTTGGGGGGATCTCAGGGTTGTAGTTGTGTTTGGTCTCTGAATTACGTTGGATAGTACATTACCAACTGTGTGTTCCTTGCAGTGCTGTTTATCACTTCTGGGGGCTGGTTTAAGGTTTTTATTTTGCTGTAATGTGTAACACTGGCGTATGGTATGATAAAATTTTTGGAAGTGAGACTGATCGGGTAGTTGTACTCAGCATTGCTGTCACCACTGTACTTCAGGAACTATCTATCAGAAACTATTCTGATCTTGTGAAGCCCCACTTGGAGTACTGCATCCACGTCTGGGGTCCCCTGTACAAGAAGGATGTCGATCTGTTAGAATGGGTCCAGAGGAGAGCCACAAAGTTGGTCAAAAGGCTGGAGAACCTCTCCTATGATGTAAGGCTAAGAGGGCTGGAAATGGTCAGCCTGAAGAAGGGAAGGCTCAGGGGTGACTTCATTGCAGCTTTTCAAATTTTAAAGGGAGCTTATAAAAAAGATGGAGAGTGACTTTCTCCTCGGGCAGACAATAAGAGGACAAAGGGGGATGATTTTAAACTAAAAGAGGGGAGATTTGAAGTGGAGAGTAGGAGGAAATTCTTCATGGTGAGGCACTGGAACAGGTTGCCCAGAGAAGCTGTGGATGCCTCATCCCTGGAGGTGTTCCAGACCAGGTTGGATGACACCCTGAGCAACCTGTTCTAGTAGGTGGCATCCCTGCCCATATCGGGGGGTTGGAACTAGATGATCTTTAAGGTCCCTTCCAAGCCAGGCCATTCTATGATTCTGTGATTCTCTTCTGGGACTTCCTGTGGTCACAGTTTCCCTTCAGTTCTCCAGGTGGACCTGAGCTGAAGAACCTTGTCTGGGGTGATCTTTGGGGTAAGGGCCAGCACATGGGTTGGGAGAGACTGTCTCAAGGATATGTGCTGCATGCTACATGGATGTGTACAGCAGGAGAGCAGGAAGCTCACATGGCTGCTGGGTCATGCTTCCATCAATGCAAACCTTGACACGGGATCCCAGCCTTGCGTTCCAAGACACCCTTCACAAAGGGCAATGGCATTAAGAGATTGGCAGGTTAGGGCACCAGTCCTCCTTCAGTTACTCCTCATGTCAGGTGGTGCACCAGGAAACCGTAGACTTGTAGTTCTGCATGATGAGCATGAGTTAGGGTACACACAGTCCAGACCTTGTCTTGGATGAGATGAACACCAGTATTTGAGGCAACTTCTAGACAAGGTCAGCTCCCATCTGATCTCTCCTCATGCCTCCTCTCTCCTCTCCAGCTCTTCCTGGCCACCTCCCCATGCTCCCCATGTGGCCCTGAGCTGGTGGTGCTATGAGCAGACCAAGCATGCTGTGGTGCCCAAGAGGTGACGGCACACTGGCTGTGCTGCACACGGTGGGAAGTAGACCTATCTGTATTGGGATCGCTGCTGCTAAACTCTCACTCTGGATTCAATATCTGTGGCAGATGCTCAGGAAGACTAGGGAATATTTCCAAGGACTCTAGGGGTTTCCAGGTATTTTATAGATCCAGGCAGCTGTACTTCCCTGAGGATGAGGGGAACCCCTCTCCAACCTTCCTTCTTTGAGCATGCTGGTCCCTCACTGAATCCCACAGGCACTGAGTTCTTGTTTGCCTGGGGACATCAAAATTTGGCACCGTTCCTACGGGTGACTCCACCTTGGGCAATCTCTCACTTTGTAGGGCTCCAGGCACTGCCCACCCCTGGGACATGCTCCCTAGGGAGAACCCCTGAGCTTCCCAGGCAGCTCCACATTACTCTCCTAGAGGATGTCCTCTGCCCTGCCCCATGTGGGGCAGACGCGGGGATGTACCTCAGTGACCATTCACCATTTTCACTGTCATCAGACACCAACAGGTTACTCCTAAATCCTACCCCTGATTTCTCACAACTCATATGATGGTGATGAGCTTTTTGTCTCCCAAACGCATGGAGTTACAGGCCTTCTGAGGTGCAGCAGCTTGTATTGGGCTTACGTGTCACTGTTTTGGTAGCAGGGGGGATCTAGAGCTGGACCCTGTGAGCAGAGTCCAGAAGCTGCCCCATGTTAAAGAAGAGCCGGTTACAGGTGGCTCCAGAAGTGACCCATTGCTGGCCAGAGCCGAGGCAATGGGCGATGCTGGGTTGGCCTCTGTGAGAACAGATTTAAGGAAGGGGAAAAAAAATCTGCTCTGCAACTGGGAGAGAGGAGTGAGAAAATGTAGTGAGAAGCAGTCCTTGGTACAGACACCAAGGTCAGTGCAGAAGGAGGGCAGGAGGTGCTCCATGCACCAGAGCAGAAGTTCCCCTGCGGCCTGTGGACAGGCCCCTGGTGGAGCAGGCTGTCCCCCTGCAGCCCACGGGTCCCACACGGAGCAGATCTCCACGCTGCAGCCCGTGGAGAAGCCCCCGGTGGAGCAGGTGGATGTGGCCTGGAGGAGGCTGTGGCCCATGGAGGACCCCTGCCGGAGCAGACTCCAGGCTGGACTGTATCCCATGGAGAGGAGCCCACGCAGGAGCTGGGGGCCTGGGGGGATCAGTTCGGGAAGGATGGCATCCATGGGAGGGACCCCATACTGGAGCAGGGGCAGAGGGTGACCATGAAGGAGCGGCAGACACAAAGTGTTAGAGACTGACTGCAGCCCCCATTCCCCGTTCCGCTGCACCACTGGGGGGAGGAGGTAGAAGACGGTGGATGGGGGTGAAGGTGTTTTTAGGCCTTTAGTTTCTCCCTGCTCTCGTCTGTTAGTAATGCTCAATAACTTAGCTGAATCTCTCTACAAATCTGTTAAGACCATGACTGAAATATATCAGTCATCTGCCTCTCCCTTAAATCAACCCTGGAGTCCTTTTCCATTTTTTTTTTTCTCCAGCTTTTCCTTTTGAGGGGAAAATGCTCAGCCATGTTATTGGCAACATCTTTGAAAGAAGAGACAGGATTTCAGGCAGTGCACTGGGGAGATTCCATTTTATTAAGCAGATGCTAAGAGAGAGTACTGGCATCCAGGTAGACAAAAAATGTCCAGAGAAAAAAAAAATAGCAACTTCATACCTCGGGAGAAGTGGGGTGAATAAAATACTTCTTTCTACAAAAGTAATACATGGAAATGACACTGAAGATAAATATAACATCATGGTAATGAAAGTAAGTACCAAGCCTCCAAGGGAAAACAAAGGAAGTCATTTGTGGAGAAAGAGGAGAAATGTATCAATCTTAAGAAAAATCCAAGTAATCACTTTCCTGATAGCACGCCTGAGCTCCTTGTTTCTCATGCTGTAGATGAAAGGGTTGAATATCGGGGGCACCACTGAGTACAGAACTGCCACCACCAGATCCAGGGATGGGGAGGAGAGGGAGGGGGGCTTCAGGTAGGCGAAAAAAACTGTGCTGAGAAACAGGGAGACCACAAACAGGTGAGGGAGGCACGTGGAAAAGGCTTTGTGCTGGCCCTGCTCAGAGGGCATCCTCAGCACGGCCCTAAAGATCTGCAAATAGGAGAGCACAATGGAAGCAAAACACCCCAAAAACAGAACACTACTGAATATGAGAAGCCCACCTTCCCTAAGGTAGGAGTTAGTGCAGGAGAGCTTGAGGATCTGGGGGATTTCACAGAAGAACTGGTCCACAGCATTGCCTTGGCAGAGGGACAGGGAAAATGAATTGGCAGTGTGCAGCAGAGCATAGAGAACCCCACTGCCCCAGGCAGCTGCTGCCATCTGGGCACAAGCTCTGCTGCCCAGGAGGCTCCCGTAGTGCAGGGGCTTGCAGATGGCTACGTAGCGGTCGTAGGACATGACAGTGAGAAGAAAATACTCTGCTGAAAACAAGAAGACAATCAGAAAGACCTGTGCAGCACAACCTGCATAGGAAATGGCCCTGGTGTCCCAGAGGGAATTGGCCATGGCTTTGGGGAGAGTGGTGGAGATGCAGCCCAGGTCGAGGAGGGCGAGGTTGAGGAGGAAGAAGTACATGGGGGTGTGGAGGCGGTGGTCGCAGGCTACGGCGGTGAGGATGAGGCCGTTGCCCAGGAGGGCAGCCAGGTAGATGCCCAGGAAGAGCGCGAAGTGCAGGAGCTGCAGCTCCCGCGTGTCTGCGAATGCCAGGAGGAGGAACTCGGTGATGGAGCTGCTGTTGGACATCTGGTGCTCCTGGGAATTGGGATCTGCTCCTCTGGAGAGGGAGGTCTGTCCAAGGAGGAAAGAGAATTAAAATGTTAGGGTAGACCTCTGTGAGGAAAACCTAGCCTATTGTTTTGTAGAAGCCATAAAAAGCTGCCTCTTCGCTTTTCAGAAGACTGCTTCTCTACTTGATGTCAAAGTGGTGCTGCCTGAGGGTGCTAGTGGGGGCAAGAGACTCTGCAGGAGACAGTTCTGTCCTAGAACAGTAAGTAAATGGAACATGGGGTGGTCTCAGATGAAGTGTGTTTGAGGTAACAAGGAGTTTTGGAGCATTCTTTCTCAAAATTCACCCGACTGCAGAGCAGGGCTTTGTGCGTAATGCTTTGCTTTGTTACTTCATACTCATCCCCCTATACCTGAGGAGTGTATTTAAGGCAAAATTCTTGGCACTTGTACTGCTCACCAAGGGAAACCTTGGGGTCCTGGGAGGCAAAGGGACTGTCCTTCAAGGCAGAGCGGGGACAGTTTGGGTATCCATCAGTCCTGGTCTCAGCTGCCCTGCGCGGGCACCTCTGGAGGATGGTCGCACTCAGGTGTTCCCCTGAAAAGAACCTGGATGCTGCTGAGAGCAGAGGAATCCAGGTTCAAAGGGCAGATCTCCAAACACCTCACCCATCTCATTGTACCTGAGGAGGATCTCAGCCCCCTGCTTTTCACCACGTACACAGAGGAATCATAACAGCTGCCCACATACAGCCACCCACCAGCATTTCTATGGCCTTAGGGCTGACGTGTCTTCTCCATGGGGATGCTAGATAACACAGAGCTCCTAGAGCACAGCTGTGGTCTTGTGCATGGCAGCCTGCAGCCCAGCCGAAGCCCCATGTAAAGAGTCAAATTTCCTTAGATGTGGAGTCCTGAAGGGAGAGTCAGCTCCTTCCCCACACACAGCATTTCCCAGAGACCCAACAGTTAGGAGGGAATGTGGATGCCTTTTATTCATGGACGTATTGAAGAGATAGGAACACCATCACCAGTTTTTGAGCTGCACACGAATTCTCATCCTCAAAACTCTAGTGAATCAAAAGAAACTCATGACATTATTATTAGATGAGAAAAGAAGCTAAGGAGTTTGTATGAAGAAGGTGTCAGCAGGGCAGGTGCCCAAATCCCCTGTCCCATGTTGCTTCTGGGAGCAGCTCCCGCTCACTCCCTGCCCATGGCTCTGCTGCCTGCAGCTGTCCCTGCCTGCAGCTGGGTCTCTGTCCCCACGCCTCCTGCCTGCAGGTCACAGCCCCCATCCCACCCGCTGGGTGCTCAGCTCTGCCCTGCAGACACCTCCTGGCAGCAGGGCTCTGCCCAGGGGCAGCTCGCTGGGGGCACGTCCTAGAGACCAGGTCACACAGACCCTGCTGACACTGCACGTGTGGTGGTGGAGCTTTCTATGGGCTGAGGGGAAGGAAAAGATCCTTGTAACCTCTCAGCCATCATGGAGTCTCAGCCTCTTCTTGGAATTAAAAGCATATATTTCTATTTCCACTGAAGCAAGTAGAGAAGACTGAAAACTCAGGAGGCTCAGGAAAGCCGTGACTGAAGCTGAAATCCCCTACCTTTTCTCGGCTGTTGCAAAGTCCCCTTGGATACATCCTGGTTGTGCTGTGGATTTGAGCAGGCTGTCCCAGGCTGCAGCCTCCCGCCAGCAGCAGGACCCTGCCCTGCCGGGGGGACTCCTTCCACCCGCAGCTTCTCCCCGCAGCGCCCTGGGCAGCTCCCCGGGCAGGCTGAGTGCTGAGCCTGGCAGGCGGCAGAGGCCCTGCCCCGGCACACAGCCCCTGGGGCACAGCAGGGACCCTGCTCTGCACCACAGCCCTGGGCACCCCTGCCTGCACCCGCGGCTTCTCCTTCCTCCAGGAGCTGCGGCTGCATTGCCCTCCAGCCAGAGACTTACCGGGGTCAGGGCTGGCAAGTGTTCTCCCCCAGCGAGCTCTGTGCATCCTGCCACTTCTGCCTGCCTTTACCCACTCTGTCTCTGCAGGCAGTGCCCCCAGCCCTGCTGCGCTGGGCAGAGGAGCTGCTCCTGGGCAGAGCTGGCTCTCTGCAGCGCTGCCCGCTTGCCAGGAGCTCCCCTTGGGCCCAGGAGCCCGGCCCAGCTCAGCAGCACAGGCCCAGCCCAAGGCCTCCCTTGCTCTGCCCCCCACCAGGCTCCCTGCCCATGGCCCTGGGGCTGCAGGGGAACCTGCTGGGAAACAGCCCGAAGGGATCCCTGGGGTTCCCTCCCTCCCCTGGGCACACACACTTGGCAGCAGGCTCATTTCTCCTTGCAGAAAACCAATTAAGTGTAACAATCACATCTTCTCTGAGAATTAGTTTGTTATGTCATGGACATGTCCACATGGCTTCATCTAACACCAGCAAGGTCTGCCTGCCTTTTATGCCCTGACACAGGACTCTGCCTGGGTACAAGAGGTGCTGGGCAGGGATAAAATCACTGGTACTTTGCAAACTACATTCTTATAGTCCATGGGACAGTAGGGCCTACATTGAAGAATTCTTGGTTGTGACCAGGAGGTGCTGGTTCATTATGATCCCAGGAGAAAGGCACTCTAGGTCTTGTGCAGGGACAGTTGGCATGTTACCCACCCCCTTGCACTGCATTGCCTGTGGCCCCACAAGTCAGATGGGCGATGGAACACCTCATTGCTGTGCCAACACATCTGTGGCAGGATGTTCAGGGTCATTTTTGGAACTGCACCTGAAACCCCCATCCCTAGAGAGCCTAAACACAATAGCAGGAGCAGCATGAACGGGTGGAGAAATGTGGGGAAATATCACGGTGCTCACTCTGAGGAAGACAAAGAGGCAGAGAAACCCCCCCCGAGAGCCTCACCCAGCTGTGCACAGCCCCCAGGGATGGGCACTGCTGGGCAGTCACTGGCATCCCCTCTGTCATGCAAGAGGAAAGGGGAGCATGTCCGCAGAGATGCGCCTCTCCTCTTCTGGGGCTCTGGTTGCAGACATGGCAGCTAATGGACGGGACACCATGATCAGCTCCACATGATCCAGCAGGGTTCGCTTGCAGCATAGTCCAGCTGACACAGAACCACGTGGATCTCTGTGCAGTACAGTCAGGGACGGTAGTCCTGCCTTCAGCATGCCACAGGTCTCCTGAAATGAGAGACTTGGTCAGGTTGTAAGAGAGAGCCCAGATTCATGCAGAAGAGGAGTTCAGGCAAAATGAGGGGCTGCTGCATCCCAGGTGTCTTCGCTCCCATCTTTTGAAAAAAGCCCAGGCCAAGGAGAAGGTGAAAACCCCACCTTCCTGGAAGGGCTCCAAACAAGAGGCATATTAGTGCAGGAACACAGTGGTGATTCTTCCAGCACTCCACTTCCTATATTCAATGGCCTTTGTCACCATTTGGAGATGTTCCTGATGGATTTGTCAGGATCCTGTGGAAAAGAACTGGGCAGAAGGGAGGTGACTGTTTCTCAGGACAAGAAAGGAAATCTCTCGTCTCTCTCCTGAGCTGTGCCATCTCCATGCTGCTGACCTCCCAGGCCTCCAAATGACACATGCTGATGTCACAGTGGATGCACTGCATCACCAGGATATCGTCACTGGAGCAGCGGCAGTGCCGGCACTTCCCTGCAAGGCCTGGTCCCTGCTGGGCACTGCTTGGGTGCTCCCCACCACTGTCCTTCTGTGGCCAGGAGTGGGGGCAGCAGGCAGCAAGTTTGCACTGGGCGAACCTCGCTTATGGGTGGAGGAGCAGGGGCACCTCACAGAGGAGTTGTGGCTGAGGAGCCAGGGCGGGCATCCCTGAGCTGAGGGCCAGCAGCAAGCGAGATGGAGGGCTGCTGGAGGGTGATCATCACCTCCGAACTGACTTCCATGTTCCCAGTGCTTCTGCAGCTCTCCTCCAAAGGTGAGGGTGTCAGGAGCCCCTTCCCAAGGGCTGGAACAGGAGTTGTCAGCTGTCCAAAGCTGCAGGTCCTGGGCTTTGGGGCGAAGTTGAACATGGCTGGTGGCTGATGCAAGAGCCCTGCCTGAGGGTCCCTCTGGACTCGGGACAATGTGGCAGTCAGGATTCCTGGGTCTTGATGCTAGGGCTGTCCTGAACCCTAGCGCTCCTCTGGGCATGGCTCAGCCTCCTCGTGATGGGGACAATCCAGGGCCAGGTTTCCCTGGGAGCTGGTGCCTCTTTGGGATCTGGATCTGGGAGGAAAGATGCCCAGTGTCCCAGAGACTGGTGTGGCCTGCAGCTCCCACAGGCCTCTCAGGAATGTGCCAGCAATGCCTGAGTTGGGAAACAAGCCTTCCCCTTCTACTTCTCTCCTTCAGGGGAACCTCTTTTCATTCCCTCCTGTGCCACCAGGCTGGCAGAGCATGTCCTGGATGCTGAGATGCCATCCCTGGATGGCCACAGTCCTGGTGCTGAACCCTTTCCATGTCCCTACTGGGGTGGTTTAATCCTGCTATGCATCTGAACTCCACCACAACCGCTCTTTCATATCCCCACATACAAGGAAAAGGGGGAGAAAATACGACGAAAGAGCCCGATTGTTGAGATAAGAACATGAGATCATCCTCCGTGCATTGTTACGGGCACCAATTATTACTCAGTCCTCGTGAGGCCACGCCTGGAATAGTGTGTCCATTTCTGGGCTCCCCAGTACAAGAGGGACATGGAAGTCCAGAGGAGGTCTATGAAGACGATTAGAGGAATTGGAGCACCTGTCGTACTAGGACAGGCTGAGGGAACTCTTTAGCCTGGGAAAGAGAAGACTGAGAGGGAATCTTAACCAATGTGTACAATTATCTGAGGGAAGGGTGTCCAGAGGATGGGGCCGGACTCTTTTCAGCGGTGCCCAGCAACACGACAAGAGGCAAGAGGCACAAACTGACACAGAGGAAGTTCCAGCTGAATATGAGAAAACATTTCTTTACTGTAAGGGTGACAGAGCACTGGAATAGGTTGCTCCACAATGGCCCTCTCCCATGCCCCTCCACATCCTGTCCTACATTTTCCTGTATCTGTGCTTGCATCCCTGCACACTTTTACCACGCACTCACATTCCCACCTCACTCTGACCCCATGATTGCCAAAGCTCTCCTAATTTCTCTCCATCCTTACTAGCTTTGGCTTCAAACACAAACCTGTGTTTTCCTGAGGATTTACCAATACCTGTGGTTTCCCCACGACACATCAGGCTTCTTCCAAAGCCTCACCCTATTGGAACTCTATCAGCCAGTATGTCCCAGCCCCACATTTGCTTCAATTGTCATTGGATTGAATCTCTACATTGCCGCCCTGAACTCGACATAATCCTTCTGGAATGGAAAAGGCCACACTAGAGCAGGTACACCTCTGAAGAGAGTGTGGCACATAGATAAGTCCACACCTCTGAAGGCACACCTGCAACCGTCTATGGCTGTTGGTAAGTCCACGCACAGTAGGTAGAGCTTTGAAGGGACTGTGGATAAGGATGTGTTGGAACAGTTACAGCTCTAAGGGTGTGTGGCCAGTGGATGAGCCCAGGCTGGAGCAGGGGTGAGGGGAGGAGTTCATTGCAGGGTCAGATTCTGCAGCCTGGTCTGTGCTGTGGTTTAACCCAGCAGGCAGATAAGCACCACACAGCTATTGGCTCAAATCCCCTGCCCCAGCGCAATAGGGCAGAGGACTGAAAATGGTAAAAGCGCAGGTACTTGTTGGTGTAACAAACAAGTGTTTTGTAACAAAGGGGAAAAAAAAAAAAACAAAAAAGTGATGCAGAATGCTATTGCTGACCTCTGCTGACCAATGCCCAGACACTCCTGGTCAATTCCCCCAGCATTCTTGCTAGGCATTACATCATGTGGTATGGGATATCCCTTTGGCCAGTGTGGGCCAAACTGCCTTCTCCTGTCCTGTGAGGCCACAACAACAGATAGAAACCAATTCATGAACTAAATGGATTCACTGAATATTTGATTAATACGGACATTTCTGGGAGGTGGCCCATAGACTAAGGGAATGATATCCGTGTTCTAATTGCAGGGTGCTGATTAATGAAGACATATTGGAAAGTCTGGAACCTGTCATGGTATAAACGGTACAGAATAAGGGGTGAGTATTGTCCTGGTTACTTCTTGGGTGACTTTTTTGGCTCCCAGCGCAGCTCAGAGAGGTGGTTTACTCCCCCACACTTAATGGGACACTTAATGGATAAGTCAGAAGTCCATATCTGTGCCCTGCACAATTGAGGCTTCAGTGTGCACATTGTGTGCATGTGCATGTGAGGTGAACATGAGTGAGCACAAATGCCCTCTCCCTGTGTCCATTCCTCATGCCATGGGGTATCTCAGAGAAGTGCAGAGCAGGGTCATGCACTGCAGGGCTGAGGTGCCTCCCAGAATCTGGGAGAGGCAGCAGGAGCCAGAGGGACACCACAAGCACTGCAATGCCCTGCCTTTGGGTGTACAAGGGTAGGACTTGTGTGTTCTTGCCTGTCTCCTGCACCACCCTCCCCTGCCTTCCTGGACTGTGTCAGCAAATGTGCCAGGGGGATCAGAGAGCTTTCTGGAGACTTGGAATGACATCAGATCTGCCTTCCAGAAGAGGAAAAAAGAGGGTGGGAAGAATTAAGGCTGGTCAGCCTCACCTCAGTCCCTGGGAAGGTGATGGGGCAAGTTTTTCCACAGCTACCTCCGGGCACTTGAAGGACAAAAATGGGATTGCAGAACCCATAGGTGAGGGAAAAGAAAGGGACGCTGTCTACCTGCACTTTAGCAAGGCCGTTGACATTGTCTCCTGGAGACTACTTACAGCCTGATTGGTGCTATGTGGACTTAACAAATGGATGAGGCTGTGGGTGGGAATTTGGCTGGACACTCAGGCGCAGTTGTCATCTGTGATGGAAAGTTCTCCTGTCAGGCAGTTCCTAGCACCATCCCTCAGTGAGCAGTACTTGGGCCAACACTGCTGAATGTCATTATTAACTCTCTGAATTAGAGGATGGAGCACACTTTCAGATCCTTTCTGGATGGTGCCAAGCTCAGAGGAGCCCTTTAGCTACCTCATCTGGTTTAGCTTGCCTTGAGCAGGACAGGTGAAGAGGATGCCATTCAGGGGTCTCTTCCAACATGAGTTATTTTGTGATTCAATGACTCTTTCCATTGGAGAGCTCTCTGAAGACATAATAGGGAGAGGAAGAAGAAAAGAGAGACAGGCAGAGGTACAGATACATCGTGTCTTACTATGAACAAAGTAGATCCTGTGAAGAATGTTTCCATATTTAAAGAAGTGTTAGAAAATTTGATGGATAAATTTCATTTAAAAAGCTTACTTTTTGTGTCCTCATGTCCTGGCCCACAAGGCGAGTGCTGGGTGAATGTGTTCTTATGTGGTCTGTTGTGCCTCAGAAACTTAAAGTCCAGTAGGAAGCATCTGGTCACCTCAGTCTCTGGAGCTGACAGGCCAGCAGCAGTAACATGGCTGGGGACAGGGCCTATGAGGTGACTGCTACCTGAAGCAGCTGATGTGTCAGCCCTTGCCTCCTGGCTGAGACCTGTGCTTTTCCGCTTACACCTGCCAGCATCCCTGATAAGGCAGCAGAAGGCACCTGCTTGGCACATTGATTGTGAGATGCCCTCTGTCTGAGAGCCTGATAGGCCCCATGCAGGAAGAGGCCTTGGTGTGAGTTATAACATCCCTTCTGCCTGAGCACATGGTGGGACAGCAACAGGCACACAACTTGGTCACGTCTACCTGAGAGGCTGAAAGGCCAGCAGCAGGTATATGGCTTGGAAGACCATGGTGAGGTTTCTCCTGTCTGGTCAGGCCATAGGGCTCCAGAAGGCTGATGGCTTGGGACATCTGCTAAAAAAGCGGTTTGTGGATGATGGAGCTTTCTCTGCTGGTGGGAAACAGCAGGAGAGAGTAAAAGCTGCTGCAATGTGCTGCTTGGAAGTTTAAGACTGGGCATGAGGAGGAGGAAATGTCACTGAAAGGGTAGTGCTGTGGTGTCAGAGGTCACCCAGAAGGAGCCTGTGGTCAGCCCATGCTATTGTGTTTCAAGCAACTGCCGTGGAGGGTGGGGAGACATCAGTGAAAGTAAGGAAATGCCTGGATGAGAGCAAGGTGGAGAAGCAAGGTGGGTGCCTACAGCCTGCAGGGAAAAGGGGGAAGTGATAGGACAGGGCAGGACAGCCTGTGGTGGAGAAGACCGAGAGCACTGGCAAGGCTGGAAGACCCCAGCATATCCAAGGGCTTTGTCCCCCTGCCGATGGCAGTTGTCTCTGCTACTGAGGCTCATGAGGAGACATGCTGTGCTCATGACACTGGGGCCTTGTTGCCTCCTTGCAACCCAGTGGGGAGGCCAGGAGGTGTCGTAGCATTGTCCTTCACACAGCATCACACACCCCACATCCCACTGCCCCAGGAAGAGCCCTGAGCCATGGGTGAGGGTCAGGGCCTCCCTTCCCAGGGGCTGTGGACAAGGCTTTAGCCTTTGTGCTTCACCAAACAAACCAAGGCCTTTACTCAGCATCAGAGTCTCCTGCACAGTGCCTTTGCCTACCTGCAATCATGGCCTCCCATTGTCTGCTCTAACAAGTCCATGGGGAGGCTTTGTCAGTAATGACCCTCACTGGGGCCCATTAATACTCCTAGACACTTCTAAGTTTCCTTCTGACTTTAACTTCTCCTGCAGTTACATCATTCTCTTATCACTACCTGAAGTTTATTGACTCGGCACCAAATGCACCATGGGGCTCATTACAATTCAGTCATTTTCATTCAGTCTTCCAGACTTGTACAATTAATTAGTGAGGTTTCAAGAATGCAGTTTAAAGAGGAAATTTTCAATGACCACTTCACTAAGAGCATTTTCCTTATTTAAGGTTAGTTTCCATTAGTTTAGAGTTTTCAGAAGAACTGATAGCATCATTCTCTAGTTGTCATGGATCCAATGTGCCTCCTAAGGAGATCTGTATAAGTGGAAAAGCAGTCCCTTGAAGTCCTAGACTGTATGGACAACCTTGCTGCTGTATGGACAACCTATGGACGACCTTGCTGCTCACCTCTCCATCCCCAGCACTTCCCTCATCAGGCACCTGGGACTTGCATCACTTTGCCTTACACCAAACTTCTCCACTTAAGTTCACAGCTGTTGTAGCTGTTATAGCTGTTATAGTCCACAGCTCTTATAGCTGTTAAGTCCACAGTTGTTATAGCTTCTTTGCACCAAGTCCCACCTCTTTTCCTCAGACAACTGGCTGCACACAGGCACAGTTTTTGATGTCGTTGTTATTAACATTTTACAACAAAGAAGCAAACCCCACAGTCCCCAACTGTGAGCCAAATCCAAGTTGCCTCCAATGAGGTGCAACTTCCACAAGGGATGACTATACATAAATGTTTGACATAGGTAGGAAATAATGAATAGAAATGCAATTACAGAGTTGGCTGTAGGGATGATGAGATAGAAAACTGAAATATGGGCAAGCTTGAGATCCCTCAAGTTCTGAGAACCAACTGTGTATGTGAGAGGTATCTGAATGATCAAAGGGTGAGGGGAGGGGAATCTGGAGAAGAATGGAAACTGCACATGTCCAGAGAGTCTGCTGGAAAAGTGGCTTCCAACATGGTCTGTTTCATAAAGCCAGGTGGAAATACCAGATAGACTGGGGAGATGAAGTGCAGTGCATAAGAGACAGAGTTCTGGCAATGCAAGTACAGGGGAAGATTGGTATTTTTTTCTTTTGCTGTAATAAACATTCAAGAAAAAAAAATGTCATGGGACAATTCAAACATTGTATTAGAAGTGTTCAGTCATTTCAGTTGATTGAAGTGTGCTGATTGAAGTGAAATGTTTGAAATGGTTAAAAAAAATGGAGGCAATACTCGGGCCTACAGCCATAAAATGACGATTTTCAGTCCTGCCTTGAGCACAGTTACCATAAAACACTCCCTGCTCAGGACTGTTCATGCCAACCCTCACTCCTGCCGCAGAGCAAATCTGTGACATGTCGACCTCTCCTGCCTGTTGGAGGCCCAGATGAAGTAGACAATGGTATCTGAATTACCAAATGCGGGTACAGGTATAGCAAACTAGGGATCAGTGGGGGAAAATGTGATTGGTGAGCACTGGTAATTGAGCAGGGCACTGCATGTAAGAAAGGAAGGGATTAAAGTGTCTCGAGGAGGAAGAATGCTGTTGAAGAGGAGGGGAGAGGGATGCAAGGGGCCAGCTGCATGTGGATATGGGGCTGGTCAGGGCTAGTCTGGTCAGGCCCTGTTCCTGATCACTGTCCTGCCTTCTTATTCAACTCTGTTGCTGGCTATTTGCTGTATGAGTGTGCCCACTCCTGGGTGTGTTAGGGGTGAATCATACAATTATGGAACCACATAGCCATGTGTGCGTCTGCACCCATGGGTAATTGCTGCTGGGGATGCGTGAAGCACTGGTGACCTTCAGAGCAGATCAGGCTGAGGTGGGGAATGGGATGGGGCCAGGTGTGTTGCTCATGGCTCTGTGTGTGCTGCTGGTGGTGTGGTGGCTGTGAAGGTGCTGTTCCCTGTTGGAGCTGGTCGGTGTGTGGTCGGCTGTGTCCATGCCCTGTGTGTATTTGCCTGTGTGCACGAGAGTGTTGGAAATTTTGAGAGAATTTCTCCAGGTTCCTGATGAAAGAAGAAGCTTTCCTGGGTCTTAGGACTGAGGGACATTTTCTGATGCTCCCACAGACACAGAGATGGTGAAAGGGGTGGTAGCATGTTATCAATATGCTCCCTTTTCCTGTGGAGCATGCAAAGGCATCCAGCCATGGACAGGCCCAAGGAGAGGGATCGTCCTTCCTGTGGTCACAACTGCACTGCAGTCCTTGGGGAGGACCCAAGCTGAGGACTTGCTGAGGACTTTTGGGCTCAGGTTCAGCACACAGACTGGGGGAGACTGTCTCACGGCCATGTGCTAGACACAGCCAGAGGAACAGCAGCAAACTGCTATGGCTGCTGGGCCCTGTTTCCATCAGTCAAAGCCCTGACACAGGGCACAGGCATTGCTTTCGATGCCACCCAACTAGAAAGATGGTTGCCTCAAGGGCTGGAGAATATAGGGCACCAGTTCTTCCTCAGCCACTTCCTAGGCTTGGTGAAGCACCAGGAAACCGTGGACGTGTGGCTCTGTATCGTAAGAAGCACAGAATCATAGAATTATTAAGGTTGGAAAAGACCTCCAATATCATCTGGTCCAACCATCCCCCTACCACCAATATCACCCACTAAACCAGATCCCTAAGTACTACATCCAACCTTTTCCTCTGCACAGCTTTCCAGCCAGTCTGCCCCAAGCCTGTAGCACTGCATGGGGTTGTTGTGGCCACAGGGCAGGATTCAGCACTTAGCCATGGTGAACCTCATCCCACTGGCCTCTGCCCATCGATCCAACATGTCCAGGTCCCTCTACAGGGCCTTCCTATCCTCCAGCAAATTGACACTTCCCCCCAGCTTGTTGTCATCTGCAAACTTACTGAGGGTGCACTCAATTCCCTCATCCAAATCATCAATAAAGATGCTAAAGAGCATGGGCCCCAACACCAACCCCTGCGGAACACCACAAGTGACCGGTCACCAGCTGGATTTCACTCCATTCACTACTACTCTGTGGGCCCAGCCATCCAGCCAGTTTTTAACCCAGCAAAGTGTGTACCTGTCCAAGCCATGGGCTGCCAACTTCTCCAGGAGAATACTATGGGAGACCGTGTCAAAGGCCTTGCTGAAGTCTAGGTGGACTGCATCCACATGATTTCCCTCATCCACCATGCAAGTCACCCAGACATAGAAGGAGATGAGGTTGTTCAGGCAGGACTTGCCTTTCATGAACGCATGCTGACTGGGCCTCATCCCCAGGTTGTCCCACATACGTTGTGTGACTGCATTCAAGATGATCTGTTCCATCACCTTTCCTGGTGCCGAGGTGAGGCTGACAGGCCTGTAATTCCCCGGGTCCTCCTTACAAACCTTCTTGTAGATGGGCTTCACATTAGGAAGTCTCCAGTCATCTGGGACCTCTCTGGATGACCATGACCACTGTCAGAGGATGGAAAGCGTCTGACAGGTGATGGAAAGTGGCACAAGCTTCTGGAAAGCTTGGCAACAACCTTGAAAAAAGAGCCAAGGCTTCAGACAGTGCACTGTGGAGATCCCGTTTTATTTTGCAGATGCTATGGAAGAATCAGCTCTGACCTTCTGTTAGACACATATTTACAGAGGCTCAAGAGCAAACAGAGCAGTGTCGATCCTCAGCAGAAGTAGGAGGAAAAAGAAATATTACTCTAAGAGCATAATAAATGCAAATGATACCAAAGATAAGAATAACAATAATGATAATGAAAGAAGGACCGGGCCTCAGGGGAGGTACCAAGTTAAGTCATTTCTGGAAAAAGAGGGGAATTTTGTCACTATTCAGAAACATCCATGAAATCACTTTGCTAACAGCCCACTTGAGCTCCCTGCTTCTCATGCTGTAGATGAGGGGGTTCAATGTTGGAGGTATCACCGAGTACAGAACTGCCACCACCAGGTTCAGGGATGAGGAGGAGATGGAGGGGGGCTTCAGGTAGGCAAAAAAGCCAGTGCTGATAAACAGGGAGACCACAAAGAGGTGGGGGAGGCACGTGGAAAAGGCTTTGTGCCGGCCCTGCTCAGAGGGCATCCTCAGCACAGCCCTGAAAATCTGCACATAGGAAAAAACAATGAAAACAAAACAGCCAGATGCTAAACAGACACCAGTCACAACTACCCAAAAACTCTTCAGGTAGGAGCGTGCACAGGATATCTGCAGGATCTGGGGGATTTCACAAAAGAACTGGTCCACAGCATTGCCTTGGCAGAGGGGCAGGGAAAATGTATTGGCAGTGTGCAGCAGAGCATAGAGAACCCCACTGCCCCAGGCAGCTGCTGCCATCTGGGCACAAGCTCTGCTGCCCAGGAGGCTCCCGTAGTGCAGGGGCTTGCAGATGGCAACGTAGCAGTCTTAGGCCATGATGGTGAGAAGAAACAAATCTGCTGACATGAGAAAGGGGAAAAGAAAGACCTGTGCAGCACAACCTGCATAGGAAATGGCCCTGGTGTCCCAGAGGGAATTGGCCATGGCTTTGGGGAGAGTGGTGGAGATGCAGCCCAGGTCGAGGACAGCGAGGTTGAGGAGGAAGAAGTACATGGGGGTGTGGAGGCGGTGGTCGCAGGCTACGGCGGTGAGGATGAGGCCGTTGCCCAGGAGGGCAGCCAGGTAGATGGCCAGGAAGAGCGCGAAGTGCAGGAGCTGCAGCTCCCGCGTGTCTGCAAATGCCAGCAGGAGGAACTCGCTGATGGAGCTGCTGTTGGACATGTGCTGCCTCTTGGCCTCGGAGCCTGTCCAAAGACAAAAGGACACAGAGAACTTAGGGCAGACTTCTCTGAGCAAAGCTCTGTACTTTCAGCAACACTCTTCCTTTCTCACTCACCTACACAAACGCATTCTCAGCAGCAGTTTCATTCTCTTCTCTGGCTGGAGCTCTGCTTCGTGTTGGCTGAGTGCTGTTTGGAGCAGCAGCCTCTGCCCATGATTTCTCTAGGACTCAGCCCTGCTTTGCAGCAGTGGGTACCTGGGAAAGCTGGTGACCCATTCTGAAACCCATAGTTTGGTTCAGATGCTGTGCACCTGTAATACATCCTCCAGTAGGATAACCCCAGGGACACCACTGGATGTCCTTAAACCAGAGTGACCTGAATAGAGCCAGCTCATTTCCCAGCCCTACGCACTGCAGTGCCCAGAGCCATATTGGCTAGAACAACTTGGGCACTTTGCTCCCAGGGATACACCTCCAGGACTCAGTACTCTGCTGTTTGAGATCTGGCTTTAATCCCACTGCCCAGAGTCTGAGGAGAATAGTAAGGGCAGGATGGATGGGAGGGGAAACACAAAGAAATGCCCCATTGCTTCTGCTGAAGAAGCCAAGAATGAGAGTGAGAGCTGGGCATTTGGGGTGACCTCTTGTGCTGAAGATTGGGCAGCCAAGGGGCTAACGTTTAAAGACTCCATGGTTGTGGGGATAGGGGCTTTACTGGATGAGAGAGCAGACCATGCAGCTGCTCAGGGGAAGGCATCTCCAGTGCAGGGATGGCAGGGAGGTGCCTGAATCCCCTCTGCCATGGAGTTTCTGGGAGCAGCTCCCGCTCACTCCCTGCCCTTGGCTCTACTGCCTGCAGCTGTCCCTGCCTGCAGCTGGGTCTCTGTCCCCACGCCTCCTGCCTGCAGGTCACAGCCCCCATCCCACCCGCTGGGTGCTCAGCTCTGCCCTGCAGACACCTCCTGGCAGCAGGGCTCTGCCCAGGGGCAGCTCGCTGGGGGCACGTCCTAGAGCCCAGGTCACACAGACCCTGCTGACTCTGCACGTGTGGTGGTGGAGCTTTCTATGGGCAGGAAAGAGACTTCCGACGGTCCTTGGAATGCTCCTTATTAGGGCTTAGGAATGTCAGCCTTTTCTTAAAAATAACAGCCTCTATTTCTATTTCCACAGGGACAAAGAAGAGAAAACTGAAAGCAGAGGCTCAGGAAAGCGGAGATGCAAGCATCTAACCCCTGATTGGCTTCTTGCCTTGGATACAACCTGGGAGTGCTGTGGAGCTGTGAGCAGGCTGCCCCAGGCAAGCTCCCACAGCAATGCTGAGTACAACTACCAGATTAGTCTCATGACCAGCAATTTCATAATAACATAAGGTAGCGTTACCCAGTAGAGTAAACTAATAACCATAAACCAGCCCCCAGAAAGCCCCCAGCACAACAGGGAATACGCCGAGTACATAATGTGCTATCTAACAGAATTCTGAGGCGAAACACAACTACTACATCGAGATTAAAAAATAAATAAAAAAATACACCTTGTGGTCAGCAGCTATGAAGCAGACATAATGCTTGTAACCATTTTATTTTAACATGATCTGGTCATATCTGTTATTATCTCAACCCTTTGGGCCCCACGCAGGACCCATTCAGGAAGGAGGGCACTCCACAGGAGAGACCCAGAGAGGGCAGAGATGGATTGTCAAGGAGCGGTGGAGACAAGTGTCATGGACTGACTGCAATCCCCATTCCCCTGCACCACTCAGGGGAAGGAGTTACAAGAGGCTGGATGGGGGGAATGGTGTTTTTAGTTTGCTTGTGGTTCCTGATGGTTGTAGTCCACTGGTAATAGGCAATAAATTCTATTAATCTGCCTCTGCTAAGTCTGTCTTGTCCGTGATGATAATTGATGCCCATGATGGTATTTGGTGGGTGACCTCGTGCTCTGCCTCAACCCCTGAGGTCTTTTCATCGTATTTTCTCCCCCTTTTCCTTGTAGAATCGTAGAATCATAGAATCATAGAATCATAGAATATCCCGAGTTGGAAGTGACCCATAAGGATCATCAAGTCCAACTCCTGGCACTGCAAAGGTCTGCCCAAAAGTTTAGACCATGTGACTAAATGCACAGTCCAATCTCTTCTTAAATTCAGACAGGCTTGGTGCAGTGACTGCTTCACTTGGGAGCCTGTTCCAGTGTGTGACCACCCTCTCGGTGAAGAACCCCTTCCCGATGTCCAGCCTAAACTTCCCCTGCCTCAGCTTCACACCGTTCCCACAGGTGCTGTAGGTTGGAAGTGAAAGAGCAGTTGCCGTGGAGTTCACCTGTGTAGCTGGATAAAACCACCACAGGAATGGACATGGAAAGGGGTCAGCACCAGGACTGTGGCCACCCAGGGATGGCATCTCAACACCCAGGACATGCTCTGCCAGCCTGGCTGCACAGAAGAGAAGGAACAGAGGTTCCCCTGAAGGAGAGAAGTAGAAGAGGAAGGCTTGATTTCCAACACAGGCATTTCTGGCACATCCCTGAGAGGCCTGTGGGAGCTGCAGGCCACACCAGGCTCTGGGACACCAGAGGTCTTTCCTCCCAGAGCCAGATCTCAAAGAGGCACCAGCTCCCAGGGAAACCTTGCCCTGGATTGTCCCCATCAGGAGAAGTCTGAGCCATGCCCAGAGGAGCCCTGGGGCTCAGGGCAGCCCTAGCATCAGGACCGAGGAATCCTGACTGCCACATTGTCCCCTCAGCCCAGAAGGACCCTCAGGCAGGACTCTTGCAGCAGCCATCAGCCCTGTCCAGCCTCCTCCCAAAGCCCTGGACTTGGAGCTCTGGACAGCTGACAGCTCCTGTTCCAGCCCTTGGGAAGGGGCTCCTGACACCCTCACCTTTGGAGGAGAGCTGCAGGAGCACTGGAAACAGGCAAGTCAGGTTGGAGGTGATAGTCGCACTCCAGCAGCCCTCCATCTCACTTGCTGCTGGCCCTCAGCTCACGACAAGGGATGCCCGCCCTGGCTCCTCAACCACAGCTCCTCTGCAAGGTGCCCCTGCTCCTCTGCCCGTCACCGAGGGTCGCCCAGTGCAACCTTGCTGCCTGCTGCCCCCACTCCTGGCCACAGAAGGACAGCGGTGGGGAGCACCCAAGCAGTGCCCAGCAGGGACCAGGCCTTGCAGGGAAGTGCCGGCACTGCCGCTGCTCCAGTGATGATATCCTGGTGATGCAGTGCATCCATCCCCCTGTGACATCAGCACGTGTCATTTGAAGGCCTATGAGGTCAGCAGCATGGAGACGGCACAGCTTGTGAGAGAGACAAGCGATTTCCCTTCTTGTCCTGAGAAACTGTCACCTCCCTTCTGCCCAGTTCTTTTCCACAGGAACTTGACAAATCCACCAGAAACATCTCCAAATGGTGACAAAGGCCATTGGATATAGGAAGTGGAGCACTGGGGAAGTCACCGCTGTCCTCCTGCACCAACACACCTCTGCTCTTGGAAGCCCTTCCAGGAAGGTGGGGTTTGAGGCTTGTCCTGGGCCTGGGCTTTTTTCAAAAGATGGGAGCGAAGGCACCTGGGATGCAGCAGCCCCTCACCGTGCCTGAACTCCTCTTCTCTGCATGTCCCTCACTTGTAGAAGTAGGATGTGTTATATGGATGGAATTGCAGTGCATACCAGGGCCTTCCTCCCTGGACATCCCACAAGGCTCTGTGCTCTGAGAAGGCCTCAGCAACATCCCCCGGTCTGCCATGCAGGAGGCAGAGGTGGTACACGAGGGAATGGCAAACGTAATCGCTGTTGATCATCCCCACCTGTCTCTTCTGAAGAATCTGCACCCATCCAGCACAGCACCCCAAGCTGAGGGACCTGTCCCCCCACACCTCAGCAGCTCTTCCATCCATGTCCCAGCCCTGTGACAGCAGGCGGGGATCCAGCTCCTCCTGCCTGTGCCCCACGCTGGGGGCATTGGGGCACATCTGGGCTGCAGCACCTCAGCTGTGGCACAAGGGCCAAACTCAGCCTTGTCCCAGATCTTGTGCCCAAGCGTGGGCATGCAGAGGCTTTCCTTCACAGCAGAGACCTGCTGCCGTGGATGGCAGATGGCCATGGGAGGATGAAATAAGGGGCCCGAAGCAGAGCACGCCCTGGTGTTCCCCAGTCCAGAAGGAAACAGGCCTGGGCTGTGGCGCCCTGACAGCAGAGGGCCTTTTGTGGTGTTGGTGCAGCCCTGAGGGCCAGTGCTGGAGCTGGGGCTGATCTCCAGGCAGGAGAAGGGACTGCTGCCAATGTCCTTGGCTATGGGCATCCTGTGATCCAGGGACACAGAAAAAATCACTGGGCTGTGTCTTGACTGAGTAAAGGATGGGGGTGAGAAGCAGCAGCAGTGTTTGCAAACCAAAGGACACAAGTGGAAACGCCGGTGTGATGTGCCTCATATCCATGCACTGCCTGCCTCTACTGGATAGAGGAGGGACAGACCTTGGCTTGCTGCAGCCCTGGGAAGCAGTCACTTGCTCATAAGCACCAGATCTGTCGGAGATGCCATCGGGGTTCCCGTTAAGTACCAGCTATGAATGGCCAGAGCTGTCCTGTGGGTCCTGTGCTGCCCGTGTCAGCTGCATGCTCCAGCGGTGCTGGGCAGCGTTGGCATCGCAGGTAGCACTGCAGGCCTGGAACTGGCTATTACATGGAGCAGCTGCCCTGAACGAGGTTAGGCAATGTAGGGATGTCCCTGAGACAAGTGGCATTACAGTCACTGGAGATGGAGGGAAAACCAGATGGAGAAGAGGGAGAGAGAGACTCAGGTCTCCCTGTGGCACAGTTCTCCATTGGGTCAGGTGGATACCTCTACAGGCTGCCCTGAGCCTACTGAGGAGGGACAGGTTTAGTTGTCCTAAATGTGTGCATTTGCTGTCCCTTCAGCTGGCCAAAGGCATTCCCCACCAGCCTCCAAGGGGATGCCCCCAGGTGCTGCCCTGTCCCTCAGGGTTCCTCCATGAGAGCTTGCAGATACCTGCACGTCCCTCTGCCCCCTGACATGTCACCAGGTGTTTGCAGCCCCGTGATTTCCTCCATCTCCATTAATGATGCTGGAGCTGAGAAAAGGAGCTCACCTGCAGGTGCCCATGTGGTGTAGATTAAAGGGAGGGCAGAGGAATTCCAGGTCCTGTGGGTCTGGGGCAGGCATGGGAGGGAGATGAGCTCCCTTTTGGTCCCAGTCCTAAAATCCATCATGAGATGTCTCAAGTGACTCTGCAAAATCCCTTCCCTGAACAGGGGATAAAGAAGAAGATTCCCTGACTTTGTCTGGAAGCGCAAACTGATAGCGGGACAAGAAGATGTGATTGTTACACTTAATTGGTTTTCTGTTAGGTGAAATGAGCCTGCTGCCAAGTGTGTGTGCCCAGGGGAATGAGGGAAGCCCAGGGATCCCTTCAGGCTGTTTCCCAGCAGGTTCCCCTGCAGCCCCAGGGCCATGGGCAGGGAGCCTGGTGGGGGGCAGAGCAAGGGAGGCCTTGGGCTGGGCCTGTGCTGCTGAGCTGGGCCGGGCTCCTGGGCCCAAGGGGAGCTCCTGGCAAGCGGGCAGCGCTGCAGAGAGCCAGCTCTGCCCAGGAGCAGCTCCTCTGCCCAGCGCAGCAGGGCTGGGGGCACTGCCTGCAGAGACAGAGTGGGTAAAGGCAGGCAGAAGTGGCAGGATGCACAGAGCTCGCTGGGGGAGAACACTTGCCAGCCCTGACCCCGGTAAGTCTCTGGCTGGAGGGCAATGCAGCCGCAGCTCCTGGAGGAAGGAGAAGCTGTGGGTGCAGGCAGGGGTGCCCAGGGCTGTGGTGCAGAGCAGGGTCCCTGCTGTGCCCCAGGGGCTGTGTGCCGGGGCAGGGCCTCTGCCGCCTGCCAGGCTCAGCACTCAGCCTGCCCGGGGAGCTGCCCAGGGCGCTGCGGGGAGAAGCTGCGGGTGGCAGGAGCCCCCCCGGCAGGGCAGAGTCCTGCTGCTGGCGGGAGGCTGCTGCCTGGGGCAGCCTGCTCACAGATCCACAGCACTCCCAGGTTGTATCCAAGGCAAGAAGCCAATCAGGGGTTAGATGCTTGCATCTCTGCTTTCCTGAGCCTCTGCTTTCAGTTTTCTCTTCTTTGTCCCTGTGGAAATAGAAATAGAGGCTGTTATTTTTAAGAAGAGGCTGACATTCCTAAGCCCTATTAAGGAGCATTCCAAGGACCGTAGGAAGTCTCTTTCCTGCTCACAGAAAGCTCCACCACCACACGTGCAGAGTCAGCAGGGTCTGTGTGACCTGGTCTCTAGGACGTGTCCCCAGTGAGCTGCCTCTGGGCAGAGCCCTGCTGCCAGGAGGTGTCTGCAGGGCAGAGCTGAGCACCCAGCGGGTGGGATGGGGGCTGTGACCTGCAGGCAGGAGGCGTGGGGACAGAGACCCAGCTGCAGGCAGGGACAGCTGCAGGCAGCAGAGCCATGGGCAGGGAGTGAGCGGGAGCTGCTCCCAGAAACTCCGTGGTAGGGGCGATTTGGGCACCTCCCTGACATCCATGCAGTGCAGACACCTTACCCAGAGCAACCACGTGGTCTCTGCTCAAATCCAGCAAAGCCTCTGCCCCAAAACCATGGGGTTTCTGACTGTTGTCCCTTTAGCAGCAGGACCCTCAGAAGGAGAGAACCCCCCAAGTGCCAATCTCTCAGTCCCATTCCTGCCCCTGAAAGCAGGAGCACTGGGGCATTTCTCTCTGTTTCTCCTCCCAGCCATCCTGCCCTTGGTTTCCCCTCAGTCTCTCTGGGCAGTGGGATTAAAGCCAATGCTCAAACATCAGAATAGCGAGTCCTGCTCTGTAGGTATGTCACTGGGAGCAAAGTGTTCAAGCTGTTCCAGCCAATATGGCTCTGGGCACTGCAGTGCGTAGGGCTGGGAAATGAGCTGGCTCTGTTGAAGTCACTGATTTAACGTAATCCAGCAATGTCCCTGAGGTTCTCCTGCTGGAAGATGTTGAACAACCCCTCTGTACTACAGGTGCACTGCATGTGAACTAAACTATGGGTTTCAGAATGTGTCACGGCCTTTCCTAGGTAGCCAGTCCATGTCCTTTTGTCTTTGGATAGGCTCCAAGGCCAAGAGGCATCAGATGTCCAACAGCAGCTCCATCACCAAGTTCCTCCTGCTGCCATTCGCAGACATGCGGGAGCTGCAGCTCCTGCACTTTGGGCTCTTCCTGGCCATCTACCTGGCTGCCCTCCTGGGCAACGGCCTCATCCTCACCGCCGTAGCCTGCGACCACCGCCTCCACACCCCCATGTACTTCTTCCTCCTCAACCTCGCCGTCCTCGACCTGGGCTGCATCTCCACCACTTTCCCGAAAGCCATGGCCAATTCCCTTCATGGTACCAGGGCCGTTTCCTATGCAGGTTGTGCTGCGCAGGTCTTTCTGATTGTCTTCTTGTTTTCAGCAGAGTATTTTATTCTCACCATCATGTCCTACGACCGCTACGTTGCCATCTGCAAGCCCCTGCACTATGGGAGCCTCCTGGGCAATAGAGCTTGTGCGGAGATGGCAGCAGCTGCCTGGGGCAGTGGGGTTCTCTATGGTCTGCTGCACACGGCCAATACATTTTCCCTGCCCCTCTGCAGAGGCAATGCTGTGGAGCAGTTCTTCTGTGAAATCCCCCAGATCCTCAAGCTCTCCTGCTCAGACTCCTACCTCAGGGAAGCTGGGCTTCTGACATTCAGTAGTGTTCTGTTCTTGGGGTGTTTTGCTTCCATTGTGCTCTCCTATTTGCAGATCTTTAGGGCCGTGCTGAGGATGCAATCTGAGCAGAGGCGGCACAAAGCCTTTTCCACGTGCCTCCCTCACCTGGCCGTGGTCTCCCTGTTCCTCAGCACTGGCTTTTTCGCCTACCTGAAGCCTCCCTCCATCTCCTCCCCATCCCTGGATCTGGTGGTGGCAGTTCTGTACTCAGTGGTGCCCCCGATATTCAACCCTTTCATCTACAGCATGAGAAACAAGGAGCTCAGGCGTGCTATCAGCAAAGTGATTACATGGATTTTTCTTAAGATTGATACATTTCTCCTCTTTCTCCACAAGTGACTTCCTCTGTTTTCCCTTGGAGGCCTGGTACTTACTTTCATTACCATGATATTATATTTATCTTCAGTGTCATTTCCATGTATTACTTTCGTAGAAAAAAGTATTTTATTCACCCCACTTCTCCCGAGGTATGAAATTGCTATTTTTTTTTTTCTCTGGACATTTTTTGTCTACCTGGATGCCAGTACTCTCTCTTAGCATCTGCTTAATAAAATGGAATCTCCCCAGTGCACTGCCTGAAATCCTGTCTCTTCTTTCAAAGATGTTGCCAATAACATGGCTGAGCATGTTCCCGTCTAAAGGAAAAGCTGGAGAAAAAAAATGGAAAATGACTCAAGGGTTGATTTAAGGGAGAGGCAGATGACTGATATATTTCAGTCATGGTCTTAACAGACTTTGTAGAGAGATTCAGGTAAGTTATTGAGCATTACTAACAGACGAGAGCAGGGAGAAACTAAAGGCCTAAAAACACCTTCACCCCCGTCCACCGTCTTCTACCTCCTCCCCCCGGTGGTGCAGCGGAACGGGGAATGGGGGCTGCAGTCAGTCTCTAACACTTTGTGTCTGCCGCTCCTTCATGGTCACCCTCTGCCCCTGCTCCAGTATGGGGTCCCTCCCATGGATGCCATCCTTCCCGAACTGATCCCCCCAGGCCCCCAGCTCCTGCGTGGGCTCCTCTCCATGGGATACAGTCCAGCCTGGAGTCTGCTCCGGCAGGGGTCCTCCATGGACCACAGCCTCCTCCAGGCCACATCCACCTGTTCCACCGGGGGCTTCTCCATGGGCTGCAGCGTGGAGATCTGCTCCGTGTGGGACCCGTGGGCTGCAGGGGGACAGCCTGCTCCACCAGGGGCCTCTCCACGGGCTGCAGGGGAACTTCTGCTCTGGTGCATGGAGCACCTCCTGCCCTCCTTCTGCACTGACCTTGGTGTCTGTACCAAGGACTGCTTCTCACTACATTTTCTCACTCCTCTCTCCCAGCTGCAGCTTCAGAGCAGGTTTTTTTCCCCCTTACTTACATCTGTTCTCACAGAGGCCAACCCAGCATCGCCCATGGCTCGGCTCTGGCTGGTGACGGGTCACTTCTGGAGCCATCTGTAACCGGCTCTTCTTTAACATGGGGCAGCTTCTGGACTCTGCTCACAGGGTCCAGCTCTAGATCCCCCCTGCTACCAAAACAGTGACACCTAAGCCCAATACAAGCTGCTGCACCTCAGGAGGCCTGTAACTCCATGCGTTTGGGAGACAAAAAGCTCATCACCATCATATGAGTTGGGAGATATCAAGGGTAGGATTTAGGAGTAACCTGTTGGTGTCTGATGACAGTGAAAGTGGTGAATGGCCACTGAGGTACATCCCCGTGTCTGTCCCACATGGGGCAGGGTAGAGGACATCCTCTAGGAGAGTAATGTGGAGCTGCCTGGGAAGCTCAGGGGTTCTCCCTAGGGAGCATGTCCCAGGGGTGGGCAGTGCCTGAAGCCCTACAGAGTGAGAGCTTGCCCAAGGTGGAGTCACCCATAGGAACAGTGCCAAATTTTGATGTCCCCAGGCAAACAAGAACTCAGTGCCTGTGGGATTCAGTGAGGGACCAGCATGCTCACAGAAGGAAGGCTGGAGAGGGGTTCCTCTCATCCTCAGGGAAGTCCAGCTGCCTGGATCTATAAAACACCTGGAAACCCCTAGAGTCCTTGGAAATATTCCCTAGCCTTCCTGAGCATCTGCCACAGATATTGAATCCAGAGTGAGAGTTTAGCAGCAGTGATCCCAATACAGATAGGTCTACTTCCCACCGTGTGCAGCACAGCCAGTGTGCCGTCACCTCTTGGGCACCACAGCATGCTTGGTCTGCTCATAGCACCACCAGCTCAGGGCCACATGGGGAGCATGGGGAGGTGGCCAGGAAGAGCTGGAGAGGAGAGAGGAGGCATGAGGAGAGATCAGATGGGAGCTGACCTTGTCTAGAAGTTGCCTCAAATACTGGTGTTCACCTCATCCAAGACAAAGTCTGGACATATCCATTAATCCCTAAACCTAAATGTTACTCCCCACCCTGACAGGAATCCACTACTCTAATGTTTGTCCACAATATCCCTTGAAGCCAAACTTAGTCCATAGCCTTTTTCCATTACCCTTACACTCTTGCTCGCCCTGATCCCTGCCCTTAACACTAGCATTAAAATGCTCTAGTTAACCCTAGTCTTCTTGCAGACCTAAACAAAACCCTAAACCACAGAGCTTGATCATACCCTAACCACAGACCTGACACCACAAGCAGAACACCAAACACTTCCACTAGATTTTGCTTCATCTCTAACCCAGAAAAGTGAGCTCTAGTCACTAATGCCATACATGAACAACTAACACCCAAAGCCCCCATCCCTGTGCATTAACCTCCTCACCTTCAACCCCTCTCCTGACCCTTAACTTTAGGCGCTTACCCCCTTGGCGCAGGGCAGGAGCCGTGAGGTTGCTGTGCAGTCACATGGCATTCAGAGATGAATGTGAGGGGCCATGGATCTGATCAGCTCGTCAAACACAAGGAGGAGATGGGTGGGAATGCTCTGATGAGCTCAGCTCTGCCTCAGGATCTCCTGCCCCAGCAGGAGGAATGTGGCTGTGGCAGTGACTGTGAGGTCACTTCTGTCTCTGCAGTTGATAGGGCAGCAGCAGGAACGTGTCACGGAAAGGGACTGTGAGGTCACTTCTGTCTGAAGTAGCTGACAGGTCACCCCTGACTTCTCCCTGGGATCTGTACTTTTTGGCTGACATCTGCCAGTGGCCCTGGTAGGCCAGCAGAAGGCACCTGGTTGGCATGCTGACTGCGGGGTCCCCTCTGCCTCCATACCCAGGAGGACCCAGGCAGAAAGAAGGCCCGCATATGGGTTGTGCTGTCCCTTCTGCTTGAGTCCGTGACTGGACAGCAGGAGGCACATGGCTTGGTTGTGTCCAGCCAAGAAGCTGCAAGGCCAGCAGCAGGCCCATGGCTTGGAAGATGCTGGTGAGGTGACTTCTGTCTGGTTGGCTGACAGGCCGCAAGGAGCCTGATGGGTTGGGATGCCTACTTCAGGAGTGGTTTCCACACTTTTTGAGCTTTCTTTGGAAGTAGGAAATAGCAGGAGAGAAAAAATTGCCACAAAGTGCACCTTGGAAGGGTGGCACTGGCCATGAGGAGGAAGAAATATCTAGGGGAATAACTGGTCTTGCTGCTAGAGACTGAGGCAAAGAAGGCATTAAGTGCCTCAGCCTTTACCTCATCTCTTGTCACCAGGTTTCCCCCCACATCCAATAAAATATGATGATTCTCCTTAATCCTCCTTTATTAAAGTATTTATATAAACAGTTTTTATTGTCTTTGACAGTAATAGACAGATTGAGCTCCAGCTGGGCTTTGGCCCTTCTAACTTTGACCTGCACAGCCCCATAAAGTTCAGGACACAGCTCCAGACAAACTGACAGCATGCATGAGAAGGAAGCACAGAAAATGCGGAACCTGGCAGCCTCCCATCCCCTACCCTTCTGTGACTCTGTGCTGCAGTTCCATTCAACTCGTTACTCCTGTATTATCCAAACTTTCCTGCAACTCCTGATGCTGCCATCTTGTCAGAGAGAGCACAATCACGTGAAGGTTGAACTGTCTGCCTGCAGACATGAACAGCTGACAGAATGGAGCGTCATTGTGGGGGAACCTTGAGAAACTGCAGGATTTTGCCTACAGAATCCTCTCGACATTTACAAGGAGAAGAGCTTAATCCTGCACCAGAGGAAGAGGAACCCCACACATGAGGGCAGACTGGGACCCTGCTGAGTGAGCAGTGCCCAAGAGGAGGAGGGCCTGGAACACCACGACGGATGCCATACGAGCAGTGGTGCCGCTCACCAGGAACCAGGCCAGCTTCCTACGGAGCTGACTTAAGAGGAGCATTGCACCAAGAAAATCTGAGTTATCAGACTCAGCTGAGATCCAATAAGACACCACACGGACAAGGGTCTAAAGCCAGCAGGGAAAGATGTGCAAGTGTGGGAGTCCTTTGAACAGCCAGGTGTAGACAGGATAGAGGGCTGTGGCAAGGCTGAAAGTCCCAACAGGACTCAGGTCTTTGTGTCCATGGCTATGGCTGTTGTCTCTGCCACTGAGGCCTATGAGGAGACAGCTTGTCATTAAAGTACCAGGGAATCATTGCCTCCTCGACCCCACCCATGAACCAGGCAGGGGTCATACCATTCTCCTGCACTTGTCCATGCACATCCCCATCTCCTACTGCCCCAGGAAGAGCCCTGAGCAGTGTGTGACAGAAACAGATCTCCCTTCCTGGGTGCCAGGGGACAAGGTCTGTTCCTTTTCTTTGGTGAAACACATCCAGGTTGTCTACACATCAGTGTCACCTTTACACTGCCTTTGTCTCCTTGTTCTCACTGCCTCCAATGTTCTGCTCTAACGAGCTCCAAGGGAGGCTGTGTCAGTGCTGGCCCTCAGGGAGACACTGCAGGAAACTTGCCTCTGACTTGGACTTCTTGAGAGATTTCTTCAATTGTCTCTCAGTGCCTGAGGTTCGTGGGCTCATCACCAAAACTCCCAGAGGGGTGATTCCAATGCCTTGGGCTGGGCCTCTGGTGCTGAGCTGGGCAAGGCTCCTGGGACAGAGAGAGCTCCTGGCAAGAGGGCCCTGGTGCAGAGACACAGCTCTGCCCAGGAGCAGCTCCTCTGCACAGCGCAGCAGGGCTGGGGGCTCTGACCGCAGGCACCCAGGCAGAAAGTGATTCCAGGCAGCCTGGAGGGTGCGGGCAGAGGAGAGCTCAGTGCAGGAGAAACCTTCACAGCTCTGCACATGGTAAGTGTCCGGCTGCAGGACAGTGCAGGAGAGGTTCCTGGAAGGGGCTCCTGGATCTGGGACGTCTCTGCCTGGCCAGGAGCTGCCAGGATGTCTCTTGTGGCTCGTGCTGTGTGGAGGAGAAGGTGCTGCAGAGCAGCCTTGGGCAGAGGAAGGGGAGGGCAGGGGCTGCCTGCAAAGAGAAGGCACTTTCTGCAGTCTCTGCCTGCATTTTCCTGCTCTAATTCTTGCGCAGGCTCTGTGTTAACAGAGTTGTAGGGATTGCACAGGTGAAGGAACTTCCTATTGCATTGAACTGAGACATAAACAGGTTAGTGATGAACCTGAGAATATCCCTTCCCTTCTCTCTGCTTACACACTGCACCAGGGCTTTTCTGAGCTGTTCTTTAGGACCTGCAGACAGGGACATGTCCCTGGGAGGTGTCTGCAGAGCAGAGCTGGGCACACAGCGGATGGGATGGTGTCTGTGAGCATGGACAGGAGGAGACGTGGGGACAGAGAAAGAGCTGCTGGCAGGGACAGTTGCAGGCAGCAGGGACATGGGCAGGTAGTGAGAGGGAGCTGCTCCCTCCCTGCCATCCCCTGAAGTGCAGGCGCCTTCCTTGCAGCAGCCCCTGGTCTCCTCTCCTCCCCAGCACAGCTTCTGTCATGGCATGTATAATCTGTGGAGCTGAGAATACGGGGTGTCTGAACCCTAAATCTCTGTGTAAGTAGGCACATTTGCTGCAGGCCCCCTCCACCTTCCTCCACGGAAGAAGGCATAGAATCACAGAATCATAGAATATCCCGAGTTGGAAGGGACCCACAAGGATCATCGAGTCCAGCTCCTGGCTCCACAGAGGTCTTACCCCAAAATTCCTACCATATGACAAGGAGCATATTCCAAACGCTTCTTAGACTCCAGAGCTCTTTTCCCTCTGCTGCCTGTGCTGGCCAGGTGGCACAGGGGTGTGAGGACAGGTTCTACCTCATCGACACCGCAGCCTCGGCACCGGGTTGGGTCCGCCCTGCCTGCCCATGCCTGCTTCTCTCCCTTGCCCAGCGTGGCAGCTGCTGGTGCCTGATTCTGACAGGGAATGCTGTGCAGGGAGGGTGAAGCAGGAGGAAATGCTTCCTGTTCTCTCCGGCCAGACACAGGCGGTCTGTGAGCTGATTTCCTCTCTCAGGGTGGGGAATAGAGAAGACTCACATGGAGTCACACAGCCAAACACCCCTCACTCAACAGAGGGATCCCCTTCCCTGGAACCCTCCTCCAAGTACATGGCTCTGTTGGCACCTCTGTGTACCACAGCTCTGGAGCAGAGGTGGCCCATCGGGAGCTGCTGGGCAGAGGCATTTGCTGTGTACAGGACACTCAGCCAGCACAGAGCAGGGCTCCAGCCAGGGAAAGACAAAATGGTCTTCTAGAAAGAAAGGCAATGTGAAGGCTGCATTGAAGAATCAAATGGCTACAGCTCAGAGCAATTTTCCCTAACACTCTATATTTTTTCTTCTTTGGCAGTGTCCCTGATGAAGGGCAGCAAATGCCCAACAGCAGCTCTGTGAGCGAGTTCCTCCTGCTGGCATTCGCAGACACGCGGGAGCTGCAGCTCCTGCACTTCGCACTCTTCCTGGCCATCTACCTGGCTGCCCTCCTGGGCAACGGCCTCATCCTCACCGCCGTAGCCTGCGACCACCGCCTCCACACCCCCATGTACTTCTTCCTCCTCAACCTCGCCCTCCTCGACCTGGGCTGCATCTCCACCACTCTCCCCAAAGCCATGACCAATTCCTTCTGGGACACCAGGGCCATCTCCTATGCAGGATGTGCTGCACAGGTGTTTGCATTTGTCTTCTTGATGTCAGCAGAGTTTTTTCTTCTCACTGTCATGTCCTATGACCGCTACGTTGCCATCTGCAAGCCCCTGCACTACGGGACCCTCCTGGGCAGCAGAGCTTGTGCCCAGATGGCAGCAGCTGCCTGGGGCAGTGGCTTTCTCCATGGTGTCCTGCACACGGCCAGTACATTTTCCCTGCCCCTCTGCCAAGGCAATGCCGTGGAGCAGTTCTTCTGTGAAGTTCCACAGATCCTCAAGCTCTCCTGCTCAGATGCCTACCTCAGGGAAGTTGGGTTTATTGCATTTAGCTTTTGTTTAGGTGCTGGTTGCTTTGTTTTCATTGTGGTGTCCTATATGCAGATCTTTAGGGCAGTGCTGAGGATGCCCTCTGAGCAGGGCCTGCACAAAGCCTTTTCCACGTGCCTCCCTCACCTGGCTGTGGTCTCCCTGTTTATCACCACTATCATGTTTGCTGGCGTGAAGCCCCCCTCCATCTCCTCCCTATACCTGGACTTTGTGGTGGCAGTTCTCTACTCTGTGGTGCCTCCAGCACTGAACCCACTCATCTACAGCATGAGGAACCAGGAGCTCAAGCATGCACTGAAGAAGCTGTTTCCGTTGTCTTCCAGAAACAATTAGCTGCTGCTCTGCTGCTGCAATGGGAAAAACTCACCAAAAAAACATGGTGTGAGACACAGCCTTTCAGTGCCAGGTACCAGGTCCACAAATGCTGGCCCCAAACTGTGAGAAGCAAAGTAATAATGTTACGTACAGAAGGAGAGAAGATGGATCCTGAGGATACAGGGCTGCAGGCACCTGTGAGCAGTACTGACACTGACCTGTGGTCTCAATGTTCTTAGGGTAGGGAATAGGAGAAAGAGGCCAGTGCCTGTCCTGTGCCACCTCCCCTCCAGCCCTGCCCTCCTACAGGTGGAGTATTTCTCCCTTACTCGGGCACCAGCAGCGCTTTGCCTCCTCCTCCTCCACAGGGAGATAAGCCACAGGCCTGGCTGTGTGTGAGGGAGCAGCAGACCTGAGCAGATAAAAAGCCAGTTTCATGGCACCGGGGCATCTGAAGGGTCCAGCCCCTGCGGTTGGGTCTGTTCTCCGCAGCAAAGAGCTGTCACCAAGCCCCAGGTCTGTGGTTGCTCCTGCAGCTCTGAGGACCACTCCAAGGGCATCACAGTAACGATGGTCAGGACCTATGAGGGTCAGCCTGCCCATGGATCGCAACAGGAGGTTGGTAGGATTCCATAGTACACAAGGACACAGACACCTCGTTGCTCCGTTTTCATGAATGTCTTTATTACATATTGCTACAAAACCCTACCTGTAAAGCAACTACATAGTGCAAGAAACTACTAAGTTACCACTAGGAAAGCAAATATGGGCTTGTGATGCTTTCCCTAAATCTGCACCAATAAATACTATTTGAGCTGCTACTGGTACGACACTCATGAATCCACTTGGTGGATGGCACAAGGCAGGGCACCTTCCCCTTCTTTCTTTGGGGCCAGTCATGATAGCTCTTGAGTATTGTGAACATCGTTGGGTAACCCTAATGACATGCCTCCAGACTCTGTTTCTGGCTTTTTCCAAGGGTAAACAACTAAATAAAAGGATACCAGAGGGCTGTTGGCATAACTGCCTTGAATACAGAGAACGTCAAATAGTTGTCTACCTTGCCTGGTCTCGCACAGGACCCTTCTGTTGTGGGGTTGCTGAGAGCCGAAGAAGAGCAGGTGCCGATGGCTGCCCCAACGGTGCACCGGCAGCAATAGCGCAATGACCTACAAGTCCTCCAAGCTCAAGAGCTGTGTATTCCTGTGAGCAAAAAGTCAGACAAAGGGGGCAGGAGACCTGCTTGGATGATCAAGGAGATCCTGGAGTGACTTAAATGAAAGAAGAAAGCATACATAATGTGGAAAAGGGGACAAGCCACTTGGGAAGAATATAGGGACAATGTCTGAGGATGCAGGGAAGTGACAGGGAAGTCCAAGGCCCATTTGAAGTTAAATCTTGCAAGAGGTGTCAAGGACAACAAAAAGGGCTTTTTCAAATATATCAAGAGCTGAAGGAAGACGAAGGAAAATATGGGCCCACTGGTTAACGAGGAGGGTGCCCTGGTGACAAAGGATACAGAGAAGGCAGAATTACTGAATGCCTTCTTTGCTTCAGCCTTCACTGCTAAGACCAGCCCTCTGGAATCTCTGAGCTTCGGGACAAGGGAGGAGATCTGGAGAAACGAGGACTTTCCCTTGGTTGAAGAGGATCAGGTCAGAGATCTCTTAGGCAAACTTGACACCCACAAATCCATGGACCTCGATGGGATACATCCATGAGTGCTGAGGGAGCTGGCAGATGTTACTGCTGGCCCACTCTCCGTCATCTTTGAAAGGGCATGGAGAACAGGAGAGGTGCCTGAAGACTGGAAGAAAGCTCATGTCATGCCAGTCTTCAACAAGCGCAAGAAGGCCCCAGGCAACTACAGGCCGGTCAGCCTCACCTCCATCCCTGGAAAGGCGATGGAACAGCTCATCCTGCAGGTCATCTCCAGCATGTGGAGGAGAAGGTGATCAGGAGTAGTCAGCATGGGTTCACCAAGGGAAACCATGCTTCACCAACTTGATAGCCTTCTGTGATGGAATGACTAGCTGAGTGGGTGAGGGAGAGCAGTGGATGTTGTGTACTTTGACTTCAGCAAGGCTTTCAGCACTGTCTCCCATAACATCCTCACAGGCCAGCTCAGGAAGTGTGGGATGGATGAGTGGACAGAGAGGCGGATTGTGAGCTGGTTGGATGGCAGAGGTCAGAGGATTGTGTTTAGTGGAACAGAGTCTAGTTGGAGGCCTGGAGCCAGCAGTGTCCCCCAGAGATCTACACTGGGTCCAGTCCTGTTCAACTTATTTGTCAATGACCTGGATGATGGAATAGAGTGCACCCTCAGCAAATGTAAAGATGTGCTGTGTTTCAGGTCAAAGTGCTCCGTTTTGAGTCAGAGCTCACCTTTTTTTTCTTTTCTTTTTTTTTTTTTTAACCCAAAGACCTCATGTACAGGTGCTGATAAGGTCTTGGTAGATAACCAAATAAAGGAACCAGCAGGTAGTCATTTTCTGTTTCATTTTCTGTGACTCTTGTTTCTCATAATTTCTCTTCAGGTACAGCAGTGCTTGTGGGATGAAGAGCCCAGCTGCAATGCGGAGGAAAAGCCCTGGTGGCCCTTGGGGCTGCCCCATTTTGCCCTGGCAGGCACTCCCTCTCTGTGAGTCGAGGTATTGCTGGCATTTGTAATCCCTGCTCAACTTTGTCCTTGGGGTTACATCGTGAACGAATTCGTCCTCAAAAGAAGGCTCTGCCCCATGAGCACCCGGTGTCCAGCTGGTTTGGAGATACTGCCAAAGAGTTCTCAGAAACACTGACAAGCATTGCAGAGTGATAGGTTCACTGAGACTGGAGGGGACGTCCAAAGCCCATCTAGCCCAACCCACTAGCCAAGCATGGACACCTAAACCAGGCAGCCCAGGCCCATTTCCAGCTGTTCTTTGGGTATCTCCAGTGATGGGGACTCCAGTACTTTTTAGGAAACATGATCCAGTGCTTGGTATTGCTCACAGTAAAAGTGTTTTCCTGTGTGTAATGTCATGTATTCTCATGTCTTGTCCTGTCATGGAGACTGCTGAGATTGTCAGAGGAAAATACCTGATAGCGAATCCATGTCTCATAGCCACGTCATAGCAGCAGACAGAGACGGGACTGAGGGACTCAATGTTTTCTCTGTATTAGTCTGTACCAAAAAGTTCTCCTAGGCCTATGTATTCAGTAAAAGAGTTCAAGGATGAGAAGAGAATGTACTGAGAGGAAGGCCATGAAAAGCCACCAGGACAAGGGCCAGTTTCTGTCCCTGCAGGGGACTGACCCTGGGCAAGGCCCAGCTTGGGAAGCAGCCCTGTCAGGCGTTCTTGGTGGGCAGTGAGCTGGGCAGGAGGCAGCCGTGTGCCCTGGCAGCACAGGAGGGAAGGCTGAGGGGCACCTCACTGCAGCCTGCCAGGAGCTGCAGGGATGTCAGGAAGAGCCCAGGGCCAGGCTCTGCCCCGCAGCCACGAGCCCTGCCTGCCCTTCTCCTGCCATGCTGCATGCGGTAGCTGCAGCAGAGGGGACCCCCAACCAGCCCCTGCATGGGGCTCTGCCACCCGCCTCACCCCAGCCCTCTCCAGTGCCCTCCTTGCTGCTCTCTGATGCACGCCAGGACCTCCCAGTGCATGCCGGCCAGCACATCTGCTGAGGGCCAGTGCAGCTGCTGCAGGGGCAGGGAGCTCAGCATGGCCCTGCCCTGGGCCTCCCTCTCCCCTTGCCCTCGGCCCAGGCTTGTCTCTGCTGGCAGGAGCGCTCTTGGCATGCGCTTCCTGGCCTCCCCTTGCCTGCGCACAGCTGCTGCCCACTCAGGCTGCTGGCACAAACGTGTCCTCACAAGCAGCACCACCCCTTGGGCTGCTTCTCTTGGCCTCCCCAACCCCACTGCATAGACTCCTTGTCTCTGCTGGGCCACCTCTTAAACACCCAAATACATCCCTTGGCTGTCAGCTCCCTCTCCCCTGCCCTGTGGGGTGACAGACCCAGAGTGGGACATGCTACCTGTATTTGATATAGTTCTTGTGTATTTGCACTGGTGATGGCACAAAAAGACAGCTCCTTCAGCAATCATGTACATCCTTCTTCATGTTAGGACACAACTCAATGTCCTTCACTCTGCTTTATCTCATGGATGAACTAGATCAGTTCTCCTTGATTATTCTGAGGCACAATGCAATGCTTTTTGCCTTCAGTCCCTACAGCACAATATGTGTGACTTTCTCTTACTCTGCGCATTGACCTGACGGGTCATTTCACATTTTTCACTTTCAAAACCTTAGTTTTTTTTTCCAAAGTGGGGCAAGCTGATGGGTTCTGGCTCAGCCATTTGAAGCATGCTATACTTGAGTTTTTCAGCCTGAGTTTGCTAAAGATGACCCAGGAAGGTAAATGAATGTTCAAGTATCTAGTTTGAATAAGGGAGAGTATCATGAGTTTCCAATGGCCATTCCAAATCTAGGTCAATCCCAGGAACCCACTGAAGAAGAGGTTTGTCTTTGAAGGGGTTTCCTGTGCTGGGCTGGGCTGGAGTTAGAGGGACAAAGACCACTGCTGGCAGTGGAGGTGTTATGGGAACTCCACCTGGCTCCACCTGATTTTCCCAAAGGGCTCCGGTCTCCTGCAAGTCTTTTCTGACATCTGCCGGTCCAGGGAGGTGCCACAAACACAAGGGGGCCACAGGAGGTTTTCCCTGGTTGCTTATGGTCAGACAGCAAAGCTCTGCCTGAATACCCAGTAATTTTTTTAGTACTTAACTAATAAAGCAACTACTCACCAGCTCAAATGATTCAATCCCTTCTGCTAAATGTCTCACGTGAAGTGTAGTTTCTATCATGAAGAAATGCTAATTTCCATGATCTATATTCATCGCAGGAGAAGAAATACTGATGATCTCCTTTACTTGCACTGTCATCGCTTTGTCTATCATGGTGTGCTCCCTCATCTTCCAGGCTCAAAACCCACCTTGATTACACAGACAGTGCTGAATGTCCCCTTTCCAGCTGCCTGTCTGGACCTATGCACTTCCCATCGTTCTCCTGGTTTGCCCTCCCCTTACTCTTTGATCATTCAGACCGCTCTCACCAACCTAGTTGCTGCTTTGAGTTTCAGTGAGTTCAAGGTCGCCCATCTATCAGCAGTCTGTCTAATGGTTTCCGTAGCAAGAAACTCATCGTTTATCATTGAATTAGTATGATATGGATTAATATTAACACTACTATTTAAAATTTCCTATTAATCAGTGTAAAATACATCATGTACAGTCATCTTTCTGGAAATGTAAACATCACTGGAGGCAACAAAATGAGGAACTTGAGCTTTGTTTGTTTTGAAAATTGCAGCATGATTTCCTGTTGTTTGTTTTTAAATAGGAAAAACCCTGCTTTTCCTATCTAAGCAGGGCTTCAAAGGAGAAACCCTAGACCAATATCTATAGGAGAATGATGCTCTAAACAGAAATGCAACAAAATTCAGCCTTTGAAATGAGGAAAGATTTCTAATAGATGCTCTTTGAAATCTTCCTCCTTAACTACACCATGAAAGCTCTCCAATTAGCTCTACAAGTCTTGAAGAAAACTTTGGGAGAGATATGGCTCCTTAGGAGTTTCTGCATTTTAGTGAGTTCCATGGTGTATTTTGGTGCTGAGTCTATGAAGCACAGGTACTGAGAGGAGAATGATGCAATTGCTTAAGAAAGTAAAGTCAGAAGGAACAGTTGAATTGACTTGGAGTATTAATGGGCCCCACTGAGGGCTGTTACTAACAAAGCCTCCCCAGGGACTTGTTAGGGCAGATAATTGGAGGCCATGATTACAGGTAGGCAAAGGCACTGTGCTGAGAAAAGTCCAGGTTTTAGTGAAGCAGAAGGGCCAAGGCCTGACCCCAGCCACTAGGAGGGGAGATCCTGAACCCCCACGTCTCGCTCAGGGCTCTTCCTAGGGTCTGTGGGATGTGGTGGGCAGTGCGATCCCACGAGAAGAACAGTGGTATGACACCTCTCCACCTCTGAATAGGGTTGCAAGGAATGTAAAATTTCTGCTCCAGATTCTAGTGGGTAGTCCTCCAAACACAGTAATGAATACTATGAGCAGGACTAGAGGGACCCTGCCTGAAGCCAAGGGGAGTAAAGAGACAATCAGGTTTATTGGACTGTGTGGATTCGATGGCCTGGCACATCAGACCCAAAAAAGTACAAGGCACTAGTGGACACTGGAGCACAGTGTACTGTGATGTCATCAAGCTATAAAGGGGCAGAACCCATCTGTATTTCTGGACTGACATGGGGATCTCAACTGTTAACTGGAGACGGAGGAAATTAAACAGTTGTGTGCATTCCCGATCTCTCACAGTACCCTTCTATTGTGGGGTTGCTGAGGGTGGAAGAAAGGAAGGTGCCCATCAGTACCACAGGAGCGCGCCAGCAGAAATATTGCACTGCGACTCCCTGATTCCCATCTATGAGCTGGTTCATCGACTGGAGAGCCAAGGATCGATCAGCTAGACTCGCTCCCCCTTTAATTGTCCTCTGTGGATACTGCAAAGGTCTAATGGTGAGTGGAGGCTAACAGTGGGCTATCGTGGCCTGAATGAAGTCTCACTACTGCCGAGTGCTGCAGTGATGGGCATGCTAGATCTTCAATACAAACTGGAGTCAAAGGCAGCCTACTGCTATGTCACAACTGATATTCCTAATGCATTTTTCTCCATTCCTTTGCCAGCAGCATGCAGGTAACAGTTTGCTTTAATTTGGAGGGGCACCCAGTCCACCTGAAATCAACTGCCCCAGGGGTGGAAACACAGCCCTACCATTTGCCATGGACAGACCCAGACTGCCCTGGAACAGGGGGAAGCTCCTGAACACCAGCAGTACATTGATGGCATCATCATGTGGGGTTACAAAGCAGAGGCTGTTCTTGAGAACGGGAAGAAAATGTACTAAATCCTTCTGAAATATGATTTTACATTAAAATAAGGTCAAGAGACCGGCACACTGGATCCTGATGCAGGCTGACCAGGGTCAAGGGGGCTGCAGCTCTGGCTCGGGCTGGGCGGTGGGTGGCAAGCAACTGCATTGTGCATCCCTTGCTTTCTACATGTTATTACTATTATTATTATTATTATTATCATCATCATCATCATCTCTTCCTTTTCTGTCCTATCAAACTGTCCTTATCTCAACACATGAGCTTTTTGGGGGTAAGGGTGAGCTGTGTGGTGCTGAGCTGCCTGCCAGGTTAAAGCACAACATGCTTGACAACCACACTCTAATAACACAAATCACGTCTTCCCGTGTTCAGAGAGAAGCAGTCTGAGATGACTTCAGTCTGCTGCAAGCACCACACCCCAGGAGAGACCCTGCTGCCTTCAGGAGCTGTCAGCCCTGAGGCCTTGGGGACACCTTGAGGGAGCCCAGTGGCACAGAGCAAGCGATGCCATGGTCAGGTGCTGTGCTGCTGAGCTGGGCCAGGCTCCTGGGCCCAGTGGGAGCTCCTGGCAAGCGGGCAGCGCTGCAGAGAGCCAGCTCTGCCCAGGAGCAGCTCCTCTGCACAGTGCAGCAGGGCTGGGAGCTCTGACCACAGGTGGCATGAGGAGAGGAGAGGAGGAGAGAGGGGCTCGAGGCAGTGAGGAGCGCAACAGCAGAGGGCAGCGTGTGGCAGGACAGATCTGCAGACTCTTGACACAGTGAGTCTCTGGCAGCAGGGCAATGCAGGTGTAGTTGCCAAAGGGGTCTTCTACAGCTGGCACATCTGATGGCTGATAGCATCTGTCAGGATAGGTCTCACTCCACCTGTAATGTGGACTAGAAGATGCTTTAGAGAATGGCATTTATGAGGGGGCATTTCCAGAGGAAGACCGAGGCTTGGTTAATCTGAAGAGGATTTTTTTGGTTGTGTGCTCTCAGATTCCTGCAGTGGAGGGGAAGCAGGTTTCATGGCAATGGATTTTCTGAATTGTAGAGGAGACTGAGATTCCTAGAGTATTGCACTGAGAGATCAATATGTCAACGATGAACTTGATAAAGTCCCTTCAGGCACCTCAGCTTAAAGACTGCACCAGCTTCATGTTTGTGGTCTCCTCAGGTTTTAACTGAGCTGATCTTTAGGAGCTGCAACCCCTGTGACGCCCATGGACAGGGCTCTGTATTCAGTAGTCCTCTGCAGGGCAGAGCTCAGCACACAGCTTATGGGATGGGGTCTGTGAGCGTGGACAGGAGATGTGGGGACAGAGAACCCGCTCCCAGCAGGGACACTGGCAGGCAGCAGGGACACGGGCAAGCGGTGGGAGGGAGCTGCTGCCAGAAATGCTGTGCGAGGGAGGGCTCAGGCACCTCCCTGCCATCCCCTGCAGGGCAGGCACCTTCCCTGGGGCACCCCCTGCTCTCCTCTCCTGCCAGCAGAGCCTCTGCCTTCAAGCCCCTGGTGTCCCCAGCAGGAGCTGCCTCCTCTGCAGACAGATCTGCAGCAGAGAAGGGTCTGCTGCGTCCGTCTGTCCCTCCCTGGCCTTGCCTCCCCTGGCAGCAGCTGGCATTCCTCCTGGCTTCACCTGGCCGTGCTGCTGCTGGTCTTGTTTCCAGGCTGGCTGGGGATGGGGGTTTCACATGCACATGGAATGAACCTTCAGTGTGCTTGGGGGAAGGGGAGTAGGGGGACAGGGTGAAGGGTCTGGAGATGTGCACTTTGAGCATGGATTCAGCAGTGCCCTGGTTCTTTTCAGGTGAACATGTGAGTGTAATTATCCCGCAGCTCATAGACATGCCAGCAGAAGAGAGCAGCTTTTATGGACAGACTGGCTGTCCCCTCTGAAGGAACACTCTGCACTAAAGGGACAGTCTGTTTGCCTCTGTGGAGCCACAAGGTTTCACTTGGAGTGTAACAGGAACGACAGTATACAGAAAAGAAATCCAGACAGCCCTGCTCTGCAGTTGGGTGAATTTGGAAAGGCAATGTGGATAATCACCTGATATGAGGAGTGAATTTTATCTGTGATTACCACATTCCCCTTTCCTTATTATTATAGGTGAGGACTGACTACAACATTGCCCAGAGTAGAGTATCCTACTCTCAGGGACACCCTCAGGCAGCATCAATCACAACTCAAGAAATGAACCTGCAACATCTATGAAGAATACACCAAAACTGAATTAGTTCTTATCAGATAATTCTGTTGTACTTCCTTACTGCCTTTTTCCTCTGTGGTCAGGACCCCATGCCTAGAACTACCAAATGCCTAACAGCAGCTCCATCACCGAGTTCCTCCTCCTGCCATTCGCAGACATGCGGGAGCTGCAGCTCCTGCACTTCGCGCTCTTCATGGGCATCTACCTGGCTGCCCTCCTGGGCAACGGCCTCATTCTCACCGCCGTAGCCTGTGACCACCGCCTCCACACCCCCATATACTTCTTCCTCCTCAACCTCACCCTCCTCGACCTGGGCTGCATCTCCACCACTCTGCCCAAAGCCATGGCCAACTCCCTCTGGGACACCAAGGACATCTCCTATCAAGGATGTGCATCTCAAGTCCTTTTTCTAATCTCGTTCTTTGATGCAGAGTATTCCCTCATCACCATCATGGCATGCGACCGCTACGTAGCCATCTGCAAGCCCCTGCACTACGGGACCCTCCTGGGCAGCAGAGCTTGTGCCCAGATGGCAGCAGCTGCCTGGGGCAGTGGCTTTCTCCATGGTGTCCTGAACACGGCCAATACATTTTCCCTGCCCCTCTGCCAAGGCAATGCTGTGGATCAGTTCTTCTGTGAAATCCCCCAGATTCTCAAGCTTTCCTGCTCAGACTCAGACTACCACAGGGAACATGCAGTTATTGGTTTTAGCCTTTGTGTATTCTTTTGTTGTTTTGTTTTCATTTTGTTGTCGTATGTGCAGATCTTCAGGGCGGTGTTCAGGATGCCCTCTGAGCATGGCCGGCACAAAGCCTCTTCCACGTGCCTCCCTCACCTGGACGTGGTCTCCCTCTTTCTCAGCACAATCATGTTTGCCCACCTAAAGCCCACCAGCATCTCCTCCCAATCCTTGGACCTGGTGGTGTCATTTCTGTACTGAAAATTTTCCATATGAGTAATGTCCATATATTCCTTAAAGGATTCCCACAATATCTCAGAAAATGTTTTGTCAATGTTTTTCTTTTTTTTTTTTTTTTAATTAATTTCTCGAATGATTTTGACTTTAATCCTGCTTTTCTTCGTGTTCTGCCTGTAAATTCATTAATTTATTCTAAACTAATCATCTTCTGTACCTATACAACCAGGCTTCCTGTGCAGATAAAAACAATAAAGATGCCATCAGAACCTTACTGGTCTAAGGTCCAATCTGTTCACACCTTTTCTAGTGCTGGGGGAGCAGCCCCAGCATGCAGGAGGGGGTCAGGGCCAAGAGCCCAGCTGCTACATGGAGGAGCAGCCCCGGTGGCCCTCGCGGCTGCCCCTCACTGCCCGCTGGGCTCTGCCTCTCTGCTGCCTTTGGGTCGGGGCTGCTGCTTCCCTGGAGCCATGGCCATGGCCAGCAGCAGGACGTGGCCTTTTCACTGCTGCTTTCTTTTGGCTTCCACATTGTTCTCTTGTGCTCTTGTACGTGGGTTAGCCCTCAGATCTCGTGTACCTTGGTGACAGTCCTGTTGTCTCCGCACTGGCATCCCTGTCCCAGCAGGCAGCAGCAGCCTGTGTCACAGCTGCCCTCCCTGATACCACGGCAGTAACAAATGGGGCTCTGCAGGGCAAACCCAGAAGCCTGGATGCCTCTTCCAATGCCGCTGTTAGGAACAGAGCCAAGGATTTGCTCCACGCTCTTCTGTTTTCTGGGGTTCTTCATGGAGTGAAGGACACAGGCTTCCTGTCCTTGGGTTCATTAGGTTCACAGGGTGGTCTGTGAGGAGACCAGGGCTGGACCAGGATCTCCCTTTATGACAGCACTTATCAAATCAGAAGACAACAGGCCTTGGACTCATCTGTATGGGAATGTGCACCTGCTTTGGGGATGATGGTCAATGCCAGCCTGGAGAGGAATCTGGATCTGCCAGGAGATGTCAGGGGATCTGCAGGGACAATGCTCAGTGGGTAGTGATTAGAACCTTATAAAATGAATGACCATCCAAAGAAGAGTCTGGTAAAGGAAAAGGCGAATCTGAGGACTCCTTGGTCTAAGGAGGGCTCTGCAATGCCAGGAGAGGTGGTGAAGAGCGAGTAGGTGAAGGCACATAACACTGAAGAATAATAGAAGAGGCAGTATTTGAAATCTTGTGGGCCACCTCTGGTACTGCACTCGCCTGCCCTTTGTGCCCTTAGAGACACCCCATGGTCCTGCCAAGCACTGCCTGGTGCTGAGCCAGGTCTCCTGTACTGGCTTGGGGAGCGGGGCTGGCCCTGCGGGGCACAGGCACTCTGTGCTGGGGATCTCCCAGGCAAGAGACCACGGCTTCTGCAGCTTCACCGACCTCCGTTTCCTGAGCTGTGGCTGACCCCAGCCCAGGGGCTGCTGGAGAGCCCAACCAAAGAGGCTGCCTTTGTCCCAGCAGCTGCGGTGCCTTGCGAGGGGCTGGGGCTGTGGTGGCCGTGCCCAGAGCCCTGCAGCAGCCTGCGGTGGGCACTGCCATGAGGCCAGCCCAGCCTGGGCTGCAGGACTGGGCTGGGCTGGGCTGGGGAGAGGGCAGGGAGGTGGGGAGAGGTGGGCAGGGGCTGGGCTGGGCTGGGCAGTGTGCGGCAGAGGGCAACAGCAGCGTCAGGGAGCGGTGGGAGCATGCAGGGGAGGGCTCCCAGCAGTGCTTGGTGCTGCAGAGCCAGGGCTGCGTGAAGGGAGCCCAGAGCTGCAGGGACAGGGGAGAGGAGGCCCCTCTGGTCCCTAGCTGGCCTGGGAAGAGCAGGAAGGGGGGCCCAGGGCATTCATCCTCTCACTGCAGCCCGCCAGGACCGGCAAGGCGGTCATGGAGTGTCCAGGGCCAGACACTTCCATGTGGTGCGCAGGGAGAGGGCAAAGCCTTCTAAGGGGAACAGAGGGCCCCATATGTCCGCCGGACCCTACCAGTAGGGAAGTCTGCTGCCTACCTGGGGTCCAGGTCAGGGACATTGCCAGGAAACTTCCTGACCTTGTCTCTGCTGGGCCCCAACTTCCACATCCGAATGTGTCCCTTTGATGTCAGCTCCGTCTCCCCTGCCCTACAGGATGACAGAGCCAGAGTGGGATGTGTTACCTTTAGGTAGTGTAGGGCTTCTGTATATTGGTGGTGGCATAGAAAGACAGTTCCTTCACCAGTGATTTACATCCTTCTTCGTGTTAGGACATAACGTCCTTCACTCTGCTTTATCTTAGATGAACTGGATTAGGTCCTTGATTGGTCTTAGGCACAATGCAGTGCTTTTTGCCTTCTGCCAAAGCAGCACAATACATATGACTTTCCCTTACTCTGTGCATTGACCTGACAGGTCATTTCACATTTTTCACTTTCATAGTCTCAGTTTGAAAGGGAGGATTTCCCAAAGTGGGGCAAACTGATGGGTTCTGCCTCAGCCATTTGAAATGTCCTGCTCTTGAGTCTTTCAGCCTGAGTTTTTCACAGTTGACCCAGGATGGTAAATGGATGTTTAGGTGTATACTAGGAACAAGGGAGAGTATCTTGGGATCCCAGTTGCCATTTCAACTTCAGATCAACACCAAGAACCCACTGAAGAAGAGGTTTGTCTTTGAAGGGGTTTCATGTGCTGGGTTGGGCTGCAGTTTCAGGGTCAAAGACCACTGCTGGCAGTGGATGTGCCCTGGGAACTCCGTCTGTCTCCACCTGATCCACCAATGGGCTCTGGTCTCCTGCAGGTCCTTTCACACAGCTTCCATTCCAGGGAATTACTTTAAATGCACCAGAGCCTCTGGAGGCCTAATGATTTTATTGAAGGCATAACCATGAAATGTGACTTCAAGGAAATATTTCAAATGCGAATAAACTACTCTGAAGATCTTGGCGCTGGTTGCTTATGGTCAGATAGTAAAGCTCTGCCTGAATACCCAGTAATTTGTTCAGTACTTAACTAATAAAGCAACTATTTATAACCTCAAATGATTCAATCCCTTCCCTAAAATGTCACACAGTGTATCATGAAGGACTGTGAATTTTAAAGATCTGTATTCGTCACAGGAAAACAAATACTGATGTTCTGTACTTGAATCGTCGTTGCTTTGTCTGTTATGGTGTGCTCCCTCATCTTCCAGGTACTTGCATCTGTCTTGATTAACCAGTCCATGTTGGATGTCCCCTGTCCAGCTGCCTGTCTGGACCTATGCACTTCTCATGGTTCTCCTGCTTTGCCCTCCCCTTATTCTTTGATCATTCAGACCGCTCTCACCCGACCCAGCTGCTGCTTTGAGCTTCAGGGAGTTCAAGCTTGCTCATCTATCAGCAGTCTGTCTAATTGTGTCCTAAGGAAACTCATCATCGTTTATCACTGAATTCATATCATATGGATTAATACTTATCTTAATACTTATAATTCCCTATCTCTCAGTATAAAACACTTATTGTGCTGTCATCCTTTTGGGAAGGTATACCTCAATGGAGGCATACAAGATGAGGAGCTTTCTTTGCTTTTTAGAAAATTGCAGCATGTTTTCCTGTTGTTTGTTTGGAAACAGGAAAAACCCTTCTGTGCCTGAGTGCAGACAGCTCTATAAGGAGCTGGTGTAAAGGAGCAGTAACATCCAGCTGCAGACTACAGTGCAGAAATCTGGTGTAAGGAGAAGTGATGCAAGCGCCAATGAGAGAAATGGCAGGGCTGGGGTGGTGAGGAATAAGGTTGTCCATGCAGTCAGACCTCTCTGCTTTTCCACCCTATGCATGCCTCCAAAGTTACCCTGGGTCAATATCAATAGGAGAATGATGCTCCAAACTGAAATGCAGCAAAATCCATCCTTTAAAATGAGAAAGGATTTTTATTAGATGCTCTTTGAAATCTTCCTCCTTAACTACACCATGAAAGCTCTCCAATTAGCTCTACAAGTCTTGAAGAAAACTTTGGGAGAGATATGGCTCCTTAGGAGTTTCTGCATTTTAATGAGTTCCATGGTATATTTTGGTGCTGAGTCTATGAAGCACAGGTACTGAGAGGAGAATGATGCAATTGCTTAAGAAAGTAAAGTCAGAAGGAACAGTTGAATTGACTTGGAGTATTAATGGGCCCCACTGAGGGCTGTTACTAACAAAGCCTCCCCAGGGACTTGTTAGGGCAGATAATTGGAGGCCATGATTACAGGTAGGCAAAGGCACTGTGCTGAGAAAAGTCCAGGTTTTAGTGAAGCAGAAGGGCCAAGGCCTGACCCCAGCCACTAGGAGGGGAGATCCTGAACCCCCATGTCTCGCTCAGGGCTCTTCCTAGGGTCTGTGGGATGTGGTGGGCAGTGCGATCCCACGAGAACAGTGGTATGACACCTCTCCACCTCTGCATAGGGTTGCAAGGAAGCAATGAGGTTAGCTTGCAATGAATATAACGTGTCTCCTCATAAACTCTAGCCAAAGGGACAGAAATGTCAGGGCTGTTGGGGCCTTCCCTTCTTGCCAGCACCCCCTACCTTCTCCTCTGCAGGCTTTCCTGTGCTGTGCCACACTTTGTTCTATTTCCTTGAAGCCTGCAGACACCCATCTCTGTTCACCACCTTGATCTCATCCCAGCATTTCCATCATTTCACCAATGTCTTGTCAACCCTCACCAGCTGTTCCTTGAAACACAAAGCCAGGGTCTGACCACAACACTCTTGGGGTGACCTCTGGCACCACAGCATGACTCTTTGAGGGATATTTCTTCCTCCTCATGGCCAGTGCCACCCTTCCAAGATACACTTTGTGGCAGTTTTTTCTCTCCTGCTCTTTCCCAATACCAAAGAAAGCTCCATAAGGGTGGAAACCACTCCTGAAGTAGGCATCCCAACCCATCAGGCTCCTTGCGGCCTGTCAGCAAACCAGACACGAGTCACCTCACCAGCATCTTCCAAGCCATGGGCCTGCTGCTGGCCTTGCAGCTTCTTGGCGAGACGCACCCAAGCCTTGTGCCGCCTGCTGTCCAGTCATGGACTCAAGCAGAAGGGGCAGGACAACCCATATGCGGGTCTTCTTTCTGTCTGGGTCCTCCTGGGTATGGAGGCAGAGGGGATCCCACAGTCAGCATGCCAACCAGGTGCCTTCTGCTGGCCTACCAGGGCCACTGGCAGATGCCAGCCAAAAAGTACAGATCCCAGGGAGAAGTCAAGGGTGACCTGTCAGCTACTTCAGACAGAAGTGACCTCACAGTCCCTTTCCGTGACACGTTCCTGCTGCTGCCCTATCATCTGCAGAGACAGAAGTGACCTCACAGTCACTGCCACCGTCACATTCCTCCTGCTGGGGCAGGGGATCCTGAGGCAGAGCTGAGCTCATCAGAGCATTCCCACCCATCTCCTCCTTGTGTTTGACGAGCTGATCAGATCCATGGCCCCTCACAGTCATCTTGGAATGCCATGTGAGTGCACAGCCTCCTCACAATGCCTGCCCTGCCCCAAAGGGCCAAGTGCCTCAAGTAAAGGTTTAGGAGAGGGGTTGCAGATGAGGAGGTTAATGCACAGGAACGGGGACTTTGCATGTTAGGTGTTCATGCAGGGAATTAGGGACTAGGGCTCACCTTGCTGGTTTAGAGATTAAGGAAATATTTATTGGGAGTGTTTGGTGTTCTGCTTGTGGTGTCAGGTCTCTGGTTAGGGTATGGGCAAGCTCTGTGGTTTAGTTTTTTTGTTTTGTTTTGTTTTATGTGTGTCAGGAAGTTGTCTAGGGTTAACTAGAGCATTTTAATGCTAGTATTAAGGGCGAGGATTATGGTGAGCAACAGAATAAGAAAAAGGGGCTATGGGCTGACTTTTGTCTTCAATGGATGCTTTAAGGTCAGGCAATAGATTAGTGGATTCCTGTCAGGGTGTGGAGTAGCACTTAGGTTTAGGGGTTAAGGAGACTGGTTGCAATAGTGTGAGGGCCTCACATGACTGTTTTAAGCCATTGTTACAGCAGAATCAACATTACCTGAACCCTCTTACCTCTACAGAATCTTTAATTTCTGCTGGCCACGCTCTTCTTCCCTCTCCCAAATCTCACACTGCTCCTGTCCAGGCTTTTCCTGACCTCCCCATATCAGTCATCTTATTGGGATCAGCTTATTAGTCATCTTATTGGGAGCAGCTGTGCGCAGCAGCTCTGCACCACCACAAAATGCACTTCCTGCCTACAAGATTGGGTTCCAGAGTGGCCCCTATAGATCCAGAGTAACTTTTCGCAGGCCCTCATGCATGCCTCAGTTTCCCCCAGGTGTCTCTGAGGCAGTAGCCCCCTCTGTGTAGAAAACAAAAAGCAGCCCTGAAGGATGACTTTAGGCAAAAGCTGACACCTCTGACATGACAACCCCTGTCCAAGACCTCTTCCTCTACGGTGACTACCAGATACTTAGAAATAGTGGATCTCACAAACTATGTGCAAAGCAGTTGCCTTCTGCAGACCTATCAAGAACACTCTCTGATATGAACCTAAAGGCACAGATAGGAGTCAAGGGATGAGCTGTTGGCTACTTCGGAAAGAGCTCAAGTCACAACCTGTTTTACAGACATTCCCTTAGGAACGGATTATGAATTTCTGAGGCACCACTGACCTCATAATACCATTCCTACAAAGCACCCCCTTTTTGGCCCAGAATCTGACCATCTATCATAGAATCATAGAATGGCTTGGGTTTGAAGGGGCCTTAAAGAATATCTAATTCCAACCCCACTGCCACAGGCAGACATGCCACCCAGCAACCCTGGTTTCTCAGGGCCTCATCTAACCTGCTCTTGAACACCTCCAGGGATCGGGCATCCACAACCTCTCTGGACAACCTGTTGCAGGGCATCACCACTTTCTGAGTGAAAAATTTCCTCCTAACCTCTAATCTAAAACCTACCTGCCTTGAGTTTAAAACTATTTCCCCTTCTCCTGTCATTATCTGATTGAACAAAGAGTTGATCTCCCTCGTTTTTATAAGTCCCCTTTAAGTACTGAAAAGCCACAATGTTGGCCAGGTGGAAGTGAGCTGGTTGTGATCCTTTGAGCCCATGGCACTGCTGCTGGACTTCCAGCCTCTCTGACACACAGGAGACAGCTCCGTGCCAGTCCTGTGAGGTGCTAGGGCAGGAGTGACCTTGCAGTCAATGCACTACCTTTTTTCTGTCATAGACTCATAGAACTGGTCACTTCCAATTTGGGTTGGAAGTGACCTTAAAGATCATCTAGTCTAACCTTCTTCCATGGACAGGGACAATTTCCATTAGATCAGGTTGGCCAAAATCACCTGCCAACTGGCCTTGAACTACGGCTCACCTTTCTGGCTTAGAAATTAAGCAAAAATTTAGTGGGAGGATTTGGTGTTCTGCATAGGGTGTCAGGTCTGTGGCTGGGGTACGGACAATCTTTGTGGTTCAGGGTTTTGTTTAGGTCTGCCAAGAAGTCGGCTAGGTTTAAATAGAGCATTTTAATGCTAGTGTAAAGGGCAGGGATTAGGGTGAGCAAGAGAGTAAGGAAAAGGGGCTATGGGCTGAGTTTTGCTTCAAGGGATACTTTGAGGTCAGGCATTACAGTAGTGGATTCCTGTCAAGGTGTTGGAATAACATTTAGGCTTAGGGGTTAGGGTTACTGGTTAAAATAAGATAAGAGCTTTACATGGCTGTTTTAACTCAGTTTTAAAGCATCGTCAACATTACGTGAAACCTCTTACCTCTACAAAATCATTCATTTCTGCTTTCCAAGCTCCTCTTCCCTTCCCCAAATCTCATTTCTCTGTTGGCCAGGCTTCTCCTGTCATCCTCATATTGATCATATTGGGATCAGCTTTTTGAGGGCTCTCATGATATCAGAGTATCTGTCTCACCTGTCGGCTACACCATTCTTGAGACAGAAGTGGCGTTGCAGTCAAGAGGGAAAAGGGCACAAAGTTCCGTAGAAGCATCCTGCACAATATGCCCATCAGCTCTGCACCACCACAAAAGTGTACATCCTATGTAAAAGTTTTGGTTCCAGAGTGACTCCTATGGATCCAGGGTAACATTTCACAGGCCCTCATGCAGGCTTTAGCTCCCTCCATGCATCTTTGTGGCAGTGGCCACCTCTGTGGAGAAAACTGAAAGCAGACCTGGAGGATGACTTTAGGCAAAAGCTGAAACCTCTGACAGAACAACCAGAGCTGCTCAGCAGAGCGAGGGGGCTGTGGTGCCTGGGGCATGGGGGCACTCTGCAGGGCCATGCTGGGTAGGCTGGGAGGCAGACCCAGCTCGTAGGGTCACTGCCATTGCCCCAGGGCTGCAACAAATCACCAGACTCCTGTGCTGGGGCTACTGCATGCCCTGGGGCTGCAGAGCTCTCCTCAGCCTGCTCACACCAGGTTGAGCACTTGAGCTCTGGTCAGTCCACATGGAACATGCTCACGCTCTGTGGGCTCCATGCACTGCTATCTCCCACGCACATGCTGCCCCCGCAGATGTCCATGCATGCTCTGCACACACCACTCTTGCCCACAGGTCCCGTGTGTCACCAACCCTCCCCTCTTCCCCTGCAGTAGTGGCACTTCACTGCAGCAGGTTGGTGCGTCTCCAGGCTCAGGGGTGTTTCCTGAGGGCCTGCCCCGTGTGGGGAGTGGCGGGGAGGAAGAGAGCAAGGTCAGCTCCTGGGGCATGTCTGAGCACAGCCCAGCCATCCCGCACCGCAGGCAGGCACCTTCTCCCAGGCTGAGGCACACATGCAAGGTGGACACTTCTCCATCAGCCCAGCTTCACGCAGGGACCTTCAGCCCTGCCCCAGATCCGGGACTCATCACTTCCTCCTTGTCCGCCCACAGACATACATTGCTTTCCATTTGGGGACTCAGGCAGGACTTTAAGGATCTGCTAAAGCCCTGGATTTCCTTGTTTCTCACAGCCTTCTCACAAGTCTTTCTCCTGGCCCTCCCCGCTGCCCAGCACTGCCTCTCAGGTGGCACTCAGTGACCCTTCCCTTCAGAAGGGCCTTTGGGCTTCCTCAATTGTCCTGGTGCTTATTAGCACCTTCCTGGCTCCTTCCAGAGCTCAGAGCGAGCTTTCTTGTCCAGCATGGGGCCCTGCACTGGCTCTGGCTGGGACGGAGTTACTCTCTGTAGAGCAGTCCCTGTTGTGCTGTGTTTTTGATGTGACCAGAGCAGTGTTGGTCACCCACGGCTGTGCTCGCTGTTCCTGAGCAGTGCGTGAACAGCATCAAGGCCTTCTCTGCTTCTCACTCTGCCCTACCAGCGAGTTGGTTGTGGGTGGGCAAAAGGCTGGGAGGGGAACCCCCTGTGACAGCTGACCCAGCCTGACCCAATGGATGATCCATGGCACATAACATAGTGCTCAGCAATACATGTTGGGATCATCTTTCCAAGACAAGGTGGCAGTTTCTCAGAGACTGCCTGCACAACGGTCTGCTAGTGGGAACTGATGAGTTACAAAATGTTCATTATGTTTGGCGTTTGATTTTCATTTCTTTCTTTTTTCTTTTCCTTTCCTATCCTTATGCGTCTTTCTCTCAATCTGTGAGTTTTACTTATTTATGGTGTTCCCTCCCCTCTGCCCTCTAGAGGAGGAGGAAGGAGGCAGCTCGTGCATGTTGCTGCCTGGGGTGAGCAAGGAGGAGGCTGGCTATGGTGCAAGGAAATGGAGGTCGGTGAAGCTGCAGGAGCCCTGGTCTCTTGCCTGGGAGATCCCCAGCACAGAGTGCCTGTGCCCCGCAGGGCCAGCCCCGCTCCCCAGGCCAGCACAAGAGGCCTGGCCCAGGCACAGAGCACCCTGCCCCGAGCAGGTGCCTACACAAAGAGCTTACTCTTCTTCCTTTACCCATCTGTGCAGGCCCAGAAATGCTGCCCTGCTCTTTCCCAGGGCCATCCCTGCTCCCAGAGAGCCTTGCCCAGGGCAGTGTGTCCATGCTGGCCTGGCCGGCCATTGCTGCTTCCCTGATGTGCTCCCGGCAGGGCCCCGAACTGGTGGTGCTGCTGTGCAGAGCCAGGGGCTGTTGTGCCCTGAGACCCTGTGGGGACCCTCCCCTGCCCGTGCTGCTCAGGGTGCTGGACAAGTCCTGCACCAGACCTGGCCCACGAGGCTTTAAAGAAGGTCTCCTCAATTACAATGCAGTTTCATGGGCCTTCGCTTGCTGGCTCTTCACCACCTCCCCTGGCATTGCAGAGCCCTCCTTAGCCCACAGAGTTCTCTGATTGGCCTTTCCCTTTGCCAAAATCTTCTTTGGATGGTCACTAATTTTATGAGGTTTTAATCACTACCCAATGAGCACATTGTCCCAGGGTTGCCCTGATCTCTCCTGGCACCTCCAGATTCCTCTCCAGGCTGCCATCATCAATCCACCCCACTGCAGGGTGCCTAGTCCCATGAAGAGGAGTCCGAGACCAGTTGTTGTCTGATTAGACAGGTGAGGCCATAAAGGGAGCTCTTGGTCCAGTCCTTTGCTACTCACACACCGTGCTGGGACTTTCAGCCTGTGTCCTACACTCCATGAAGAACCCCAGAAAACAGAAGAGCACGGAGCAAATCCTTGGCTCTGTTCCTAACAGCAGCATTGGAAGAGGCATCCAGGCTTCTGGATTGCCCTGCAGAGCCCCATTTGTTACTGCCGTGGTATCAGGGAGGGCAGCTGTGACACGGGGCTGCACATTGCCTGCTGCTGCCTGCTGGGACAGGGATGCCACTGCAGAGACAACAGGACTGTCACCAAGGTACACAAGATCTGAGGGCTAACCCACGTACAAGAGCACAAGAGAACAATGTGGAAGCCAAAAGAGAGCAGCAGTGAAAAGGCCACGTCCTGCTGCTGGCCATGGCCATGGCTCCAGGGAAGCAGCAGCCCCAACCTGAAGGCAGCAGAGAGGCAGAGCCCAGCGGGCAGTGAGGGGCAGTCCCGAGGGCCACCGGGGCTGCTCCTCCATGTGGCAGCTGGGCTCTAGGCCCTAAGCCCCTCCTGCGTGCTGGGGCTGCTCCCCCAGCTCCAGAGGAGAAGGGACAAGATGGCAGCTGACACCAATGAAATTCTGATGACTTCGATATTGGGTTTATCTAATAAAAAGCAGTGCTTTATCAGAAAATAATTAACCTGTAGGAGGCTAAGAATAGTATTTTATAAATCAGAAAAAAAAAAAGTTAGAGAAAATAATAGTACGGATAGATAATAATAAAAAAGTATGTAAATTTTTTTTTCTGAGAAAAGCTGGGATTTCTGATTATAGGCATATTATTATAGGTGAATATGCTGAAAATTTGTGTATTCAAGCAGTGTCCTCACTGCATCCCTTAGTTCCTGGTTCCTCATGCAGTAGATGAGGGGGTTCACAGCTGGAGGCACTACTGAATACAGAACTGTCACGACCAGGTCCATGGATGGGGAAGAGATGGAGGGGGGCTTCAGGTAGGCAAACATGTCAGTACTGACAAACAGGGAGACCACAGCCAGGTGAGGGAGGCACGTGGAAAAGGCTTTGTGCCGGCCCTGCTCAGAGGGCATCCTCAGCACAGTCCTGAAGATCTGCACATAGGATAACACAATGAAAACAAAACAACCAAATACTAAAGAAAGACTGAAAACAAGTAGCTCAAATTCTCTGAGGTAGGCATCTGAGCAAGAGAGCTTGAGGATGTGGGGGATTTCACAGAAGAACTGCTCCACAGCATTGCCTTGGCAGAGGGGCAGGGAAAATGTATTGGCCGTGTGCAAGACAGCATTGAGAAAGCCACTGCCCCAGGCAGCTGCTGCCATCTGGGCACAAGCTCTGCTGCCCAGGAGGCTCCCGTAGTGCAGGGGCTTGCAGATGGCAACGTAGTGATCATAGGCCATGATGGTGAGAATTGAATACTCTGAACCAAAGAAGAAGATGAAAAACAGGACTTGTGAAGCACACTCTTGATAGGAGATGGCCCTGGTGTCCCAGAGGGAATTGGCCATGGCTTTGGGGAGAGTGGTGGAGATGCAGCCCAGGTCGAGGAGGGCGAGGTTGAGGAGGAAGAAGTACATGGGGGTGTGGAGGCGGTGGTCGCAGGCTACGGCGGTGAGGATGAGGCCGTTGCCCAGGAGGGCAGCCAGGTAGATGCCCAGGAAGAGCCCAAAGTGCAGGAGCTGCAGCTCCCGCGTGTCTGCGAATGCCAGGAGGAGGAACTCGCTCACAGAGCTGCTGTTGGGCATTTTCTGACATTGGCCACAGATGCACAGTCCAATCTCTTCTTAAATTCGGACAGGCTTGGTGCAGTGACTACTTCACTGGGGAGCCTGTTCCAGTGTGCAACCACCCTTTTGGTGAAGAACCTCTTCCTGATGTCTAGGCTAAAAGTCTAGCCAAAGTCTAGCCCCTTTTTGAGGGACCCCTTGAGGGACTTTGTTCCGCTAATGTCCAGCCACCTTCCTTCCCCCAACATCATCCCCTTCTTCAGTCCAAATATCACCAGTCTGGCTAAAGGGAGACTCCAGGAGACCATGGCAAAGGCCTTGCTAAAGTCCAGGTTCACCACAATGCCTTCTTTCCCCTCCCCTTCTGTTTCAGCAGTTCCTTTGTTTCCTCCATGTCCCTGAAGATGGCTGTGGCAGGACTTTCCCCACCACGTTCCCAGGGGTAGAGGTGACAATTGCAATTCTGCCAATCCTTTTTCTTGCCCTTCCTGAAGATGTGTTTGATGCCTGCCTTTTCCAAGTCCCCAGAAATCTTGCTGATCCAAATGCTTGATGGCCTGGTCCAGAAAGGCAGGGTAGTGTGACATAGCAGAGAGGGGCATCTGCAATGAACCTGTGCAAGGGGGGTGACAGAAATCTCACAGGGACACTGGGGGTTGTTTCTGGAGTCACACAGGGCAATGGCAGGGCTCTGTGAGGTGTCCACATCTGAGCTTGCCTCATACACACAGGGCTGTTGAGAGATATGACTCTCTGCCTTGCACACCCATGCACAGTGCAATGCACTATTTGCAGTGTCCCTCTGGCTCCTGCAGCCACTGCCAGAGGCTGGGAGGCACCTCAGCCCTGCAGTACCTCACCGTGCTCTTCCCTCGTCTGAGATACCCCAGGACATGAGGAATGGGCACAGGGACTGCAGTTCAAGGAAGCACATCCCAGAGCTGTCTTCAGGTGGCTTCCCAGGGGACGTTACTTGGTCTTGTGACACTATCTGCCCAACTGGCCTTCGTGAAAATTGTAGGAATAGCTGATGGACTTTGTGCTCCATCATGTTCATCTCTCCACATGCATATGATGTGCCTGCTGGCACCAGCACTGGGTTTCTCTTTCCACATCTCCCATGCACATACAGCAGGCCCTGATCTTCTGGGAAATCCTGTCTCCCAGGGAGCATTTCCCAAGTGAGCAATGAGCAATGGCCTGGCCAGCTATTGCTGAACCTCCTACCCATACACCCCACAGCTCTGAGCTTGTGATGACGCTCTCCGGAGTATGAAAAATGACCAAAAAGATAACCGTGTTCCTGCAATGAATTATGAGTCATATGCAGAAGAAAATGGGCTTCTTTTTTTTTTTTTTTTTTTTTAAGATATCAGGTCATCAGTTTCCTCAAGGCATCCTTGAGCTCCTGGTTCCTCATGCTGTAGATGAGGGGGTTCACTGCCGGGGGCACCACGGAGTACAGAAATGACACGACCAGGTCCATGGATGGGGAAGAGATGGAGGGGGGCTTCAGGTGGGCAAACATGTCTGTACTGACAAACAGGGAGACCACAGCCAGGTGAGGGAGGCACGTGGAAAAGGCTTTGTGCCGGCCTTGCTCAGAGGGCATCCTCAGCACAGTCCTGAAGATCTGCACATAGGATAACACAATGAAAACAAAACAACCAAATACTAAAGAAAAACTAAAAACAAGTAGCTCGAATTCCCTGAGGTAGGCATCTGAGCAAGAGAGCTTGAGGATGTGGGGGATTTCACAGAAGAACTGCTCCACAGCATTGCCTTGGCAGAGGGGCAGGGAAAATGTATTGGCAGTGTGCAGGACAGCATTGAGAAAGCCACTGCCCCAGGCAGCTGCTGCCATCTGGGCACAAGCTCTGCTGCCCAGGAGGGTCCCGTAGTGCAGGGGCTTGCAGATGGCAACGTAGCGGTTGTAGGCCATGATGGTGAGAATTGAATACTCTGAACCAAAGAAGAAGACAAAAAAGAGGACTTGTGAAGCACACCCTTGATAGGAGATGGCCCTGGTGTCCCAGAGGGAATTGGCCATGGCTTTGGGCAGAGTGGTGGAGATGCAGCCCAAGTCGAGGAGGGCGAGATTGAGGAGGAAGAAGTACATGGGGGTGTGGAGGCGGTGGTCGCAGGCTACGGCGGTGAGGATGAGGCCGTTGCCCAGGAGGGCAGCCAGGTAGATGGCCAGGAAGAGCGCGAAGTGCAGGAGCTGCAGCTCCCGCGTGTCTGCGAATGCCAGGAGGAGGAATTCGGTGATGGAGCTGCTGTTGGGCATTTTCTGACATTGGACACTGTTGTCTGTTGAAGAGGATAAGGCAGAAAAAAGTTAGAAGAGACTTCTCTGAGGAAAACCTATCACAAAACTTAGAGCAACCCACGCCTGAGCCTCTCTCTTTGCAAGAGAACATTTCTGCAGCTCTATCACTTGAGTGCCAGCTGATGCTGTCTGAGAGTGGCACTGGGAGCAGGGATTGCTGTGGGCTCCAGAGGAGTCCCTCCTGCTGTGAAGCAGGCGGGAAGCAGGACCATGGGGGAAACTCAAGTTCAGTCCACTTATCAGATCCATGAACTTTGCAGTGTTGTTGCAAAGTACACCTCCAACCACAGTGTAGAGCAAGGCAGATTTTCTTTTGCTTAGGGCAATGATCACACTCTTGTGTTTCCCAATAAATGGAGACAGCTTAAAGCCCCAGTGCCAGTGCAGCTGGACAGAATCCTCACCTTGTCTGCAGGTGCATGAGCAGGATCTCAGCTCTTCCCTCCTAACCAGGGCTGCAGATGCCTCCCTCCAGCTGCCCACAGACAGCCATCCAGCAGCACAGACATGGCCTTAGAACGGGGGTGTCTTCTCCTTCAGGCACCTGGATAACACAAGGATGCCATGAGAGAGCTGCATCCTGCTGGAGAGCAGCCTGCACACCAGGAGGACGCCCCAAGGACAGAGATGAATATTTGTAAGCTGGGGTGTCCCAGCATCCCAGCTGCAGCCCTGCAGTGTCTGGAGCAGGCTTGGCCACTCTGCTCTTGGTTTACTAGGGGCAGCTAGGTTATGACACTCCAAGGGGCTTCTGCCAGACTTCCTCACCACGCAGTGCAATCCAGCAGGACTCTCAAAGCCCACTGCATTGCCCACTGCCCTCCCAGAAACAAGACCCAGGAGGAGACCCTTCCAGGATGTGCAGCTGCATGGCCCTGCAGCCGGACACTTACCTTGTCAAGGGCTGTGCAGATTTCTCCTGCAGTCAGCTCTCAGCATCCTCCCACTCCCAACTGCCTTCAACCCCTCTCCTTCTCTCCTCTCTGTGTCTCTGCTGCGGTCAGAGCCCCCAGCCCTGCTGCGCTGTGCAGAGGAGCTGCTCCTGGGCAGAGCTGTCTCTCTGCACCAGGGCCCTCTTGCCAGGAGCTCTCTGTGTCCGAGGAGCCCGGCCCAGCTCAGCAGCAGAGGCCCAGCCCAAGGCATTGTAGTCACCCCTCTGGGGGCTTTGGTGATGAGCCCACAAACCTCAGGCACTGAGAGACAATTGAAGAAATCTCTCAAGAAGTCCAAGTCAGATGCAAGTTTCCTGGAGCGTCCCCCGAGGGCCAGGACTGACACAGCCTCCCTTGGAGCTCGTTAGAGCAGAACATTGGAGGCAGTGAGGACAAGGAGACAAAGGCAATGTGAAGGTGACACTGATGTGTAGACAACCTGGATGTGTTTCACCAAAGAAAAGGACTAGGCCTTGTCCCCAGGCCCCTGGGAAGGGAGATATGTTTCTGTCACACCTTGCTCAGGGTTCTTCCTGGGGCAGTAGGAGATGGGGATGTGCATGGCCAAGTGCAGGAGAATGGTACGACCCCTGCCTGGTTCATGGGTGGTGGTGAGGAGGCAATGAGGCCCTGGTGCTTTAACAATAAGCTGTCTCCTCATAGGCCTCAGTGGCAGAGACAACAGCCATAGCCATGGACACAAAGACCTGGGTCCTGTTGGGACTTTCAGCCTTGCCTATGTCCTTGCTCCTCTAAAGGCCAGAGTATCCTAGTGTCTCCCAGACCTACACCTCTTTCCCAGCTGGCTGTAGACACTTGTCCATGTTGTGTCACACCGGGTCTTAGCTGAGTAGCTTTTATGAGATCCCTCCTGGTGCCCAGGCCCTCCTCCTCCTTGGCACTGCTCACTCAGCAGGGTCCCAATCTGTCCTGATGTGTGGGGTTCCTCTTCCTCTGGTGTAGGACCAGGCTCTTCTCGTTGTAAATGTCAGGACGTTTCTGTAGGCAGAATCCTGCAGTTTCTCAAGATTCCCCCACACTGATGCTCCATTTTGTCAGCGTTTAATGTCTGCAGGCAGACAGTTCAACCTTCACGTGATTGTGCTCTCTCTGACAAGATGGCAGCATCAGGAGTTGCAGGAAAGTTTGGATAATACAGGAGTAACCAGCTGAATGGAATTGCAGCATAGAGTCACAGAAGGGTAGGGGATGGAATGCTGCCAGGTTCCACCTTTTCTGTTCTTCATTCTCATGCATACTGTCAGTTTGTCTGGAGCTGTGTCCTAAATGTTATGGGGCCGTGCAGGTCAAAATTAGAAGGGCCAAAGCCCAGCTGGAGGTCAATCTGTCTATTACTGTCAAAGAAAACAAAAACTGTTTATATAAACACTTTAAATAAAGGAGGATTAAGGAGAATCATCTTCCTTTATTGGATGTGGGAGGAAACCTGGTGACAAGAGATGAGGTAAAGGCTGAGGCACTTAATGCCTTCTTTGCCTCAGTCTCTAGAGCAAGAGCAGTTGATCCCCTGGGCATTTCTTCCTCCTCATGGCCAGTGCCAACCTTCCAATGTGCACTTTGTGGCAGTTTTTTCTCTCCTAATCTTTCCTGCCACCAAAGAAAGCTCCATCAGGGTGGAAACCACTCCTAAAGTAGGCATCCCAACCCATCAGCCTTCTTGTGGCCTGTCAGTCCACCAGACAGAAGTCACCTCACCAGCATCTTCCAAGCCATGGGCCTACTGCTGGCCTTGCACTTCTTGGCTGGACACACCCAAGCCTTGTGCCTCCTGCTGTTCAGTCATGGACTCAAGCAGAAGGGACAGCACAACCCATATGCGGGCCTTCTTTCTGTCTGGGTCCTCCTGGGTATGGAGGCAGAGGGGATCCCACAGTCAGCATGCCAACCAGGTGCCTTCTGCTGGCCTAGCAGGGCCACTGGCAGATGTCAGCCAAAAAGTACAGATCCCAGGGAGAAGGCAAGGGTGACCTGTCAGCTACTTCAGACAGAAGTGACCTCACAGTCCCTTTCCGTGACATGTTCCTGCTGCTGCCCTATCATCTGCAGAGACAGAAGTGACCTCACAGTCACTGCCACAGCCACATTCCTCCTGCTGGGGCAGGGGATCCTGAGGCAGAGCTGACCTCTCTCTAGTCCCCTAGGGATTAGGGCTCACCTTTCTGTGTTAGAGAGTAAAGCAGACTTTTACTGGGAAGTTTTGGTGTGCTTCTGTGTTTAGGGTATGGACAAGCTCTGCGGTTTAGGGTTTTGTTTAGGTCTGCCAAGAAGTCTAGGGATAAATAGAGCATTTTAATGCTAGTGTCAAGGGAAGGCATTTGGGTGAGTAAGAGAATAAAGGTAAGGGAAAGGGGCTATGGCCTGAGTTTTGCTTCACGGGATACTTTGAGTTCAAGCAGTAGAGTAGGGGATTTCTGTCAGAGTGCTGGAGTAGCATTTAGGTTTAGGGATTAAAACTACTGGTTAAAATAAGGTAAGGGCCATACATGACTGTTTTAAGTCAGTGTTACCGCAATATCTACATTACATGACCCCTCTTACCTCTACAAAATCATTATTTTCTGCTGGCCATGCTCCTCTTCCCACCCCAAAATCTCACATCTTTCTTGTCCAGGCTGCTCTTAACCTTCCCATATTTTATTGGGATCAGCTTTCTGATGACATTCATGATCGTAGAGTATCTGTCTCACCTCTCTTGGCTTACTCCATTCCTGAGAAGGAAGTGGCATTGTAGTCAGGAGGGAAAAGGACATACATGTCTTTAGGAGCATCCTCCACAGTGTGCCCATCAGCTCTGCACCTCCACAAAATTGCGCTTCCTACCTACAAGTTTTGTTTCCCAAATGGCTTCTGTGGATCCAGGGTTCCTTTTCCCAGGCCCTCACGCATGCTTCAGTTTCGGATGAGCAGGGATGGGATAAGGAAAGCCAAGGCACGGATGGAACTGAGCTTGGCAAGGGATGCAAAGCGTAACAGGAAGGGATTCTATAGATACATTGCTCAGAAAAGAAAGGCCAAGGAGAGTGTACCCCCTGTGATGGATGAGAGGGGTGAACTGGTAATGACAGACACAGAGAAGGCTGAGGTACTCAACAACTTCTTTGCCTCAGTCTTCACTGCCAGTCAGGCTTCCCAAGTCTTTCGTTTCCCTGAACCCATAGATGGAAGCTGGGGGGGCAAAGTCCCACCTGCTGTAAGTGAAGAGCAGGTTCAGGACCACCTGATGAACATAAACACATACAAGTCTATGGGGCCTGATGACTTGCATCCCAGGGTCTGGAGGGAACTGGCTGATGTAGTTGCCAAGCCTCTCTCCATCATATTTGAAAAGTTCTGGCAGTCGGGTGAAGTCCCTGGTGACTGGAAAAGGGAAAACATCACTCCCATTTTAAAAAAGGGTAGAAAGGAGGACCCAGGGAACTACAGAATGGTGAGCCTCGCCTCACTGACTGGCAAGATCATGGAAAAGATCCTCCTGGAATCAATGTCAAGGCACTTGCAAGACAAAGAGGTGATCTCAGACAGCCAGCATGGCTTCACCAAAGGGTAAATCATGCCTGACCAATCTGGTGGCTTTCCACAATGGAGTGACCACATCAGAAAACAAGGGAAGACCAACCAATGTCATCTACTTGAATTTCCGTAAGACCTTTGACACGGTCCCACATGACATCCTGGTCTCCAAATTGGAGAGATATGCATTTGATGGGTGCACCATTGAGTGGATAAGGAGTTGGTTTGAAGGTCACACCCACAGAGCAGTGGTCAACAGCTCTATGTCTGAGTGGAGGCTGGTCATGAGTGGTGTACCTTAGGGGTCTGTCCTGGGACCAGTACTTTTTAATATCTTTATCAATGACATAGACAGTGGGATCGAGTGCACCCTCAGCAAATTTGCGGATGACACCAAGCTGAGAGGTGTAGTTGATGCAACAGAGGAAGGGATGCTGTCCAAAGGGTCCTGGACAGGCTTGAGAAGTGGGCCCATGTGAACCTAATGAGGTTCAACAAGTCCAAGTGTAAGGTGCTGCATCTGGGCCAGGGAAATCCCAGACATGAGGATAGGCTGGGAGAAGAACTCACTGAAAGCAGCCCTGCAGAGAAGGACTTGGGGGTTCTGGTGGAGAAAAAGCTCGACATGAGTGCGCACTTGTAGCCCAGAAGGCCAACTACATCCCTGGCTGCATCAAAAAAGGGTTGGCCAGCAGGTGGAGGCAAGTGATTGTCCCCCTCTGTTCTGCCCTCCTGAGGCCTCACTTGGAGCCCTGTTTCCAGGTGTGGGGCCCCCAGCACAAGAAGGATGTGGATCTGTTCAAGTGGGTCCAGAGGAGGGCCATGAAGATGATCAAGGGGCTGGAGCACCTCTCCTATGAAGAAAGGCTGAGAGAGCTGGGGCTGTTCAGCCTAGAGTAGAGAAGGCTCCTGGGTGACGTCTTTGTGGCCTTTCAGTACTTAAAGGTGGCTTATAAAAAAGATGGGGAGTGACTCTTTGCTCAATCAGATAATGACAGGACAAGGTGGAATGCTTTTAAGCTAAAAGAGGGGAGATTTAGATTAGCGGTTAGGAGGAAATTCTTCACTCAGAGGGAGGTGAGGCACTGGAACAAGCTGCCAAGAGACCTTAGAGATGCCCCATCCCTGGAGCTGTTCAAGAGCAGGTTGAATGAGGCCCTGGGCAACCTGATTTCATGGGTGGCATCCCTGCTTATGGCCAGGGGTTTGGAACTAGATGATCTTTAAGGGCCCTTCCAACATGAGCCATTCTGTGATTCTATGGTCTCACAAACTATACCTCAAGCATGACTCCCATCCCATCAGCCTTCCTTTGGTCTGTCACCTGACCAGAAGAGAAGTTAACTCGCCATCATCTTCGACACCATGTGCATGCTTCTGGCCTTTACAGTCCCTATCTGTGCCACATTCCTCCTGATGGTCCGTCAGCTCCAGAGACAGAAGTGACCTCCCAGCCTCCTTCACAGCCATGTGCCTCCTGCAGGCCCAGCAGATCCTGAGGCACACCTGACTTCATCACAGTGTTCCCAGACAACTCTTCCTTTTGGCCTCTGATCTGATCACATACCTGTTACCTCACACACCTCTTCCAAAGCCATGCGCTGCCGCAGGACCTCACAGTCCCTGCCCTGCCCAAAGGGAACAAACAGCATAAATTAGGGGTAGGAGTGGGGTTGAAGATGAGATGTGCTGTGTACATGTTGGAGGGCTTTGGGGATTACGTGTTCAGAACAAAGTTTAGGGATTAGAGGTCACCCTCCAGGGTTAAGGTAATGGAAAGGGCTTTAAGGGAGGGATTGGTGTTCTGCTCAAGGAACCTGCTCAAGGTTTAGAATGAGGGCAAGGTTTGAGGCTTATAGTTTAGGTCTGGGTTGATGGCTAGGGTTAAGGCTGGCATTTTAATCATTGGTTACGCTTAATTATCCTTCTGCTTGCCCTTCTAGTAGAAGATGGGTTTGACATCTGCCTTTTCCAAGTGCCGAGGAACGTCTTTGATCAATCTGTCCTTTCCAAGGTTTTTGAGATAGGTCTTATGATGACATCTGCAGCTCCACCAGCACCTCTCTCACCCTTCCCACACCACCTCTAAGCAACCTGAGGGCTGACCAGGAGGATGATGAAGGTTTGGGAAATGGCTTGGTTAATATCTTTTAGAAGGGCTGTTCTGCACTTCACACGGAGAGTTATGATGGTGTCATAGAAAACGGTGACACTCGTGAGGACAGAAGAGCAGGTGGGTAAGGCCATGGGCCTTCCAACACAGGACACACACACATGAACACTGCATGAGCGGGAAGAGGAAGATTGGATCCAAAATACAGATTATGAAAGCAAAGACCATGAGTATCAATGGGGCCCTGCAGGGGAGCTCCAGCAATGGGGCAAAATCACAGAAGGGGTCCACGACACTGGGGCCACAGAACTGTAGCTGGGAGGAGGAGAAATTATTACTGTACATGAGAGAAATTCCCCTGATTTAGTTACAGCTGCCTTCTGGAGTCAGACCTTCCACTTCACGACTCTTGCAGAGAACAGGGATGGCATACAGCCCAGGACTGACCATAGGACATGGCCCCCAGCAGGAAGCACTCAATTCATGCAGAAGGTGCAGCTGATAGCGCTACCACTTCTGTGAGTAAAAGAGGTACTGTCTCCAGCCAGGAAGCTGTCCTGCATCTGGCACAGGGTGGTGGAGCTGTACAAGGTCTGCAAGGATGACAAATCTTCCTCAGGAAGAAGGCCACGGGCATCTGCAGGTGTTTGCTTGTAGGCACCAGCACGATGATGAGGGTGTTCCACATCCCAGTCACCGTGCTGGTCATGCGAGAGAGGAAGAAGAGATTTGTGTATGGGTAGAGGATCTTCCAGATGGACAGCTGGGAAAACTCAACCAATGATGTCTTTGTGTCCCATTCCACTCATAGAAACCATTTTAGAGCATTCTGGTCCCCCCATCTTGTTAGGACACCAACGAGCAAGATGTCTCTTTCTCAGTTCCTAAAAGAAATGGTGAAGGGTGTTCAGAGGGGTGAAATGATCCCTGGATGTCATGGCTGAGGTGTCCTTCCACGCAGTGAGAACACAATAGGGGTTAAATGAGGGAATCATTTGTGCTTGTGTTTGACAAACACACTTTAATAGCACAAATCTCACTTCTAAAATGCATCTCTCCCATGTTCAGAGAGGAGCAGCCGGTGATGACTTCAGTCTGCTTCAAACACCACACCCCAGGAGAGACCCCGATGACTTCAGGAGCTGTCAGCCCTGAGGCCTTGGGGACACCTCGAAGGAGCCCAATGGCACAGAGCAAGCGATGTCATGGTCGGGTGCTGTGCTGCTGAGCTGGGCCGGGCTCCTGGGCCCAAGGGGAGCTCCTGGCAAGCGGGCAGCGCTGCAGAGAGCCAGCTCTGCCCAGGAGCAGCTCCTGTGCCCAGCGCAGCAGGGCTGGGGGCACTGCCTGCAGAGACAGAGTGGGTAAAGGCAGGCAGAAGTGGCAGGATGCACAGAGCTCGCTGGGGGAGAACACTTGCCAGCCCTGACCCCGGTAAGTCTCTGGCTGGAGGGCAATGCAGCCGCAGCTCCTGGAGGAAGGAGAAGCCGCGGGTGCAGGCAGGGGTGCCCAGGGCTGTGGTGCAGAGCAGGGTCCCTGCTGTGCCCCAGGGGCTGTGTGCCGGGGCAGGGCCTCTGCCGCCTGCCAGGCTCAGCACTCAGCCTGCCCGGGGAGCTGCCCAGGGCGCTGCGGGGAGAAGCTGCGGGTGGAAGGAGCCCCCCCGGCAGGGCAGGGTCCTGCTGCTGGTGGGAGGCTGCTGCCTGGGGCAGCCTGCTCACAGATCCACAGCACAACCAGGGTGTATTCAAGCCACATTGTAAGAGAGGAGAGAAAGCAAGGGTTAGCGCCTTGAATCTCTGCTTTTCTGACCCTTTTCTTTCAGTCGTCTCTTCTTTGGCTTGGTGGGAATGGAAATAGATACTGTTATTTCCTAGAGAAGGCTGACATTTCTAAGCCATCACAAGGAGCATTACAAGGACCCCCAGCAAGTCCCTTTCCTTCCCCTCATCCCCTAGAAAGCTCCACCACCACCACATGTGCAGTGCCAGCAGGGTCTGTGTGACCTGGTCTCTAGGATGTGCCCCCAGCGAGCTGCCCCTGGGCAGAGCCCTGCTGCCAGGAGGTGTCTGCAGGGCAGAGCTGAGCACCCAGCGGGTGGGATGGGGGCTGTGACCTGCAGGCAGGAGGCGTGGGGACAGAGACCCAGCTGCAGGCAGGGAGAGCTGCAGGCAGCAGAGCCATGGGCAGGCAGTGAGACGGAACTGCTCCAAGAAACACCATGGCAGGGGAGATCTGGACATCTCTCTGACATCTGTGCACTGCAGACACCTTCCCTGGAGCAACCCCCTTCTCATCCACTATAGTACTTCAGACATAATGTCTTGGGAACTTGGTCATGAGTTTCCTTTGGATTTCCTGGGGTGGTGGTGTGAGAATTCACACATACCTGAAATAGGTTTGTCAAGTGAAAGTTCAAGGTATGGTCTACCTCCAGGGTAAGCAGTCAATCCACTATTTGATGCCCTACAGGTAAGCCAGGCTGTTGGTATTGGAGGAACAGTGTTTTTATTACAGATTGAGGCTCCTAGACCATTGCTCTGGAAAAGGTCTGCATGTCTTTAAAGAATCTCACCAAGTTCTTTCATAGACCTCAGCCTAAAGCCAGTGCCAGCATCAATTTTATTGTTTCTTGAGGGATTATTTGACCTGCTCCTCTGGATCTGCAAAGAGGGAGATGCCCTTGGCCAGCAGGCGTCTGAGGTCGCACCCAGTTCCTATGCCTTTGGCTTCAGAGCAGAACTGACTCTCCCAGTGCCAAAGGGCAGTTTCTCCTGCTCACAGAAAGAGCATCACCAACAGAACCCAGCCAGAACTCTGGCCAGGATGTTGCACAGAGGTCTTCCAGAAAGGAGTAAGGCAGTGCATGTCTGTTGTGTGTTGGTGAGAGAGCAGTAGCTTAAACGACCTATGCAATAGATTTTGTAGATGTTTGACTATTCACTTGTTATTCCCTCCTTGGACAGAACCCCATGTCCAGAGGCAGAAAATGTCCAACAGCAGCTCCATCACCGAGTTCCTCCTCCTGCCATTCGCAGACACGCGGGAGCTGCAGCTCCTGCACTTCGCGCTCTTCCTGGGCATCTACCTGGCTGCCCTCCTGGGCAACGGCCTCATCCTCACCGCCGTAGCCTGCGACCACCGCCTCCACACCCCCATGTACTTCTTCCTCCTCAACCTCGCCCTCCTCGACCTGGGCTGCATCTCCACCACTCTCCCCAAAGCCATGGCCAATTCCCTCTGGGACACCAGGGCCATCTCCTATACAGGATGTGCTGCACAGGTCTTTTTCTTTTTCTTTTTATTGTCAGCAGAGTATTATTTTCTCACCATCATGTCCTATGATCGCTACGTTGCCATCTGCAAGCCCCTGCACTACGGGAGCCTCCTGGGCAGCAGAGCTTGTGCCCAGATGGCAGCAGCTGCCTGGGGCAGTGGCTTTCTCTATGCTGTCCTGCACACTGCCAATACATTTTCATTGCCACTCTGTGGAGGAAATACCCTGGACCAGTTCTTCTGTGAAATCCCACAGATCCTCAAGCTCTCTTGCTCTGACTCCTACCTCAGGGAAATTGGGCTTCTCACATTTAGTGTTTTTGTGTTTTTGGGGTGTTTTGTATTCATTGTTCTCTCCTATGTACAGATCTTCAGGGTCGTGCTGAGGATGCCCTCTGAGCAGGGACGGCACAAAGCCTTTTCCACATGCCTCCCTCACCTGGCCGTGGTATCCCTCTTTCTCAGCACTGCCTTTTTTGCCTACCTGAAGCCCCCCTCCCTCTCCTCTCCATCTCTGGATCTGGTGGTGGCAGTTCTATACTCGGTGGTTCCTCCAGCAGTGAACCCCCTCATCTACAGCATGAGGAACCAGGAGCTCAAGGATGCACTGCGCAAACTCATGAGTGGGTGTACATCAGAAGTAATGCACTGCCTGTCTTCTTCTGCAAAGCACTCATAATGTAACTCACGATATGTCAAGCTTGTCTTTTGTTCTTTGGTGGTTTTTATTTGTTTAGTAATGAGGGGTGTAAGGGACAACAATGTTTTCCATATAAATTGTCATTATTTATCCTACTCACGTATTTAAACAAAATAAAGGAACCTGCAGTGGAGCGTGCCTGAGATGCTTCCTCTGAGAACTTTGCTAGGGGTTGCAGGGTAATGCCCATGGGTAGAAGTGGAGAGGAATAGAGTCCCATCACAGCAGCACTGCCAGGAAGCACCAGTGCTTGGTCTGTCTAGAGCTGCTTTCATTCCACTTCCACACTCTCCTGCTGAGCCTTTTCTGTTGGCGTAAGCCTGATTGTTCCTGTAGCTTGGTCACAGTACTGCTGTGTGGCAATCCTGTGATCACAGGCAGGGACAGTCAATGGGCACTTTTGTGACACACTTGGCCTCCAGAACAGCATTTCCGTCCCATAAAGTGATTCTGCTCAGGGTAGTGCCTGAGGGCTCAGGTCTTCCTTCTCAGTTGTTGTCAAGAACATTGCAGTCCAGAAATGGACTCCAAAGAGGGACCTAGCTTTGCCTGTTTCTCCATGGGCTCAGGGTGAAGTGATCAGAGCCCCAGCTGGGTGTTTGAGGGCATGGGGGCTGGCTCAGGTGTTGCTTGTTGGTGTCCAGCACTCAGGTGTATGCTGAAGAGTCTCCAATTAACCTGCCTGGGGCACTAGAGCATGTGATGGGGCTGGCTGTTGTGGTTTAACCCAGCTGGCAGCTAAGCAGCACACAGCCGTTTGCTCACCCTCCCTCCTCCCTCTCTGGGATGGGGGAGAGAATCAGGAAAACAAAGCCTGTGGGTTGAGAGAGAGACAGTTTATTAGGACAGAAAATAATAATAATAACAACAACAACAATAATAATAATAATAATAGTACTACTACTAATAATGTGTACAAAACAAGTGATGCACAATGCAATTGCTCACCACCCGCTGACCAATGCCCAGCCTATCCCCAAGGAGCCAGTCCCCCCACCCCGGCCAGTCCCCCCATATTAATTGTTTAGCATGACGTCAGATGGTATGGAATACCCCTTTGGCCAGTTGGGGTCAGCTGTCCTGGGTCTGTCCCCTCCCAGCTCCTGCTGCACCCCCAGCCTGCCCGCTGGCAGGACAGAGCGAGAAGCTGAAAAGTCCTTGGCTTAGTGTAAGCACTGCTCTGCGACAACCAAAACATCAATGTGTTCTCAACATTATTCTCATCCTAAATCTCAAACACAGCACCCTACCTGCTACTAGGAGGAAAATTAACTCTGTTCTATCTGAAACCAGGACACTGGCAGCAGGTGAGCATTTTTTGGAAAGAATCAGGAGCTGCCAGGAGAGCCCAGAGGAGCTGCAGGGACAGCGTCTGCCAGGGAGTCAGCAATGAATGGAGCCCACGGAGTGCGAGCCTGTCTCAGGTGGAGTTCCCCTGAGATAAAGTGCTAGATCTGGGTGTGAGAAGAAGAGCCCCGCGACCCAGGGGACACAGCGGGAACAAGGAAGGGAGTCTGGTGACTGATTCGTTTTACCCCTAGTGAAACACCATAGGCTGGATGCAGTGCAGGAGCCAAACACTTCTGATGGCACTCGAGGAAAGAAAGAAGGCTACTGCTGAGCACCCTTGACAGCCACAGAAGAGCTGGTGTGGGAGGCAGTCAGTGGAAGAGACCCATGACCTGTCTCTACCTCCCAGCCTGCACAGCACGGCCCTGCAGAGTAGCAGAGTGCCCCTGTGTCCTGGACACCACAGCCCCCTCGCTCTGCAGAGCAGCACCACCAGCTGGGGCTGTGGGATGCATGGGGAGAGGGTGCAGGAATGGCTGGCCAGGCCAGAACAGGCATACTCCTTCCTGGGAAAGGCTCTTTGTTGAGGTGGGAAGTCCTGGGAGGAGAGTGGGGCCCCGTGTGTGTGCAGGGGATCCCTGGAAAGAGAAACCCCTTGGTATGTATGCAGCTTGGGGCAGGCCGCCAGGGCTCGGGGGCAGCAGGAGCTGCCTGAGGAGCTCCAGGACCAGGGCTCTCAGCCCAGCTCAGAGAGGTGGTTTGTTCCTCCACAGAGGGATACAGAATGGCTCAGTCAGAAGGCCACGTGTGCCCTGTACAGGTGAGGCTTCAATGTGCATATTGTGTGCATGTAAGGCAAACCTGAGCACAAATGCCCTCAGCCTGTGTCCGTTCCTCATGCCGTGGGGTATCTCAGACAAGTGCAGAGCAGGGCGATGTACCACAGGGCTGAGACGCCTCTCAGCCTTTGGGAGAGGCAACACGAGCCAGAAGGACACCACAACCACTGCAGTGCCCTGTCTTTGGATGTGCAAGACTCATGTCTCTGAACACTGCTGTGTTTACAAGAAGTACATGAGGCCAGCTCAGATGTGGACACCTCACAGAGCCCTGACACTTCCATGTGTGACACCAGGAACAACCCCCACCACCTCCATGAAATCCATCTCACCTGTCCTGGACAGATTCACTGCAAATGCCCCAGTCTGCTGCATCACCCTCCCCTGCCTTTCCGGACTGTGTCAGCAAATGTGCCAGGGGGACCAGAGAGCTTTCTGGAGACTTGGAATGACATCAGACCTGTCTTCCGGAAGAGGAAAGAGGAGGGTGGGGAGAATTAAGGCTGGTCAGCCTCACCTCAGTCCCTGGGAAGGTGATGGGGCAAGCTTTTCCACAGCTACTTCCAGGCACTTCAAGGACAAAAAAGGGATTGCTGAACCCATAGGGGAGGAGAAAGAAAGTGACACTGTCTACCTGCAGTTTAGCAAGGCCGTTGACATTGTCTCCCAGAGACTTGTTGTAGTGAGAATGGTGCTATGTGGATGTAACTAATGGATGAGGCTGTGGGTGGGAATTTGGCAGGACAATCAGGCCCAGGTGTCATCCGTTGTGCAAAGTTCTGCTGTCAGGCAGTTCCTAGCAGCATCCCTCAGTGATCAGCACTTGTGCCAACACTGTTGAGTGTTGTTATTAAATGTCGGAATTACAGGATGGAGGATGCTTTCAGACCCTTTCTGGTTTGTGCCAAGCCGAAAGGAGCCCTTGAGAAACCTCATCTATTTGGTTTGCTTTGAGCAAGACAGTCCAAGAAGATGCCATTCAGGGGTCTCCTCGAATATGAGTTATTTTGCAATTCAAAGATTCTTTCCATTGGAGAGCTCTCTGAAGACATAATATGCAGAGAAAGAAAAAGAGAAAGGCAGGGGTAGAGATATATCATGTCTCACTATGAACACAGTAGATCCTATGAAGAATGTTTCTAGCAGTGGCAGAAAATTTACTTCATAAATTTCATGTGAGAAGCTTACTTTTTTAACGCCTCATGTGCTGGCCCACAAGGAAGGTGTTGGGTGGGTATGTTATTAGGAGGTCTGTTGTGCCTCAGAAACTTAAAATCCAGTAGGAAGCATCTGGTCACCTCTGACTCTGGAGCTGACAGGCCAGCAGCAGTAACATGGCTGGGGACAAAGAATCTGAGGTGACCTCTCTCTGAAGCAGCTGATGTGTCAGCCCTTGCCTCCTGGCTGACATCTGTGCTTTTTGGCTTGCACCTGCTAGAATCCCCTGATAAGGCAGCAGAAGGCACCTGCTTGGCACACTGATTGTGAGATGCCCTCTGTCTGAGAGCCTGATAGGCCCCATGCAGCAAGAGGCCTTGGGTGTGGGTTTTCATGTCTCTCCTGTATGGTGGAACATGGTGGGACATGGTGGTACATGGTGGGACAGCAACAGGCACACAGTTTGGTCATGTCAACTTGAGAAATTGGAAGGCCAGCAGCAGACATGTGGAGAAAACCAAGAGCACTGGCAAGTCTGCAAGGCCCCAACCGAACTAAGGTCTTTGTCCCCTTGGCTGTAGCAGCTGTCTCTGCTACTGAAGCTCATAAGGAGACATGCTGTGCTCGTGACACTGGGTCCTTGCTGCCTCCTTACAACCCTGTGTAAAGACATAGTGACCTTGTGACTGTGATTGTGTTGTTTGGTGCATTGTGGAACAGCTCGTCCTTATAGGGAGGGGTGTAAGTTGCTGAGCACATATGCAGGGGAAAAGAGGAAGAAAAACAAGGAACTAACCAAGCTCTGAGACAACGCTAGTGAAACTGTGGCAAGGCTGGTGAAACGTTGCAGCTTGGCTTGTACCCATGACACTTGCAGCTGGAAAAGCTGGCCAGAGGGCAGCAGGGGAAGATGATGATGGAACAACCTTCGCGGAGTGGGTGCAACCCCAACTCAAATGGTGCACATGCGCATTTGTAGACATGCTTATACAAGACCAAGGAGGAGCCTGGTGGCCCTTGTGACATGTGTTGGCCTCACGTGTCAGAACAGCTAGTGGGTAGGAGGGGATAAAACTGGGACTCCCCCAGAGGAGAGAGACAAGGCGCACTACCAAGGACAATGTTGCCTCAGTGGGAATGCCTGTTCAAGCGGTGTGCCTAATGACTCCTTCCTCTAGGCCATCAATGATTGGGAAAAGCTTCACACTCATCGGTACCATTGTCATTGCCCTGGGGTTGGTATGTGTGTAAATAGCTCGTAATAAAGCTTGCTTACTTTATATATATATATATAAATATTGTCTGCTCCTTGCTAAACTGAACCAATCAGCTTCAGCCCCTGGAATCTCACTAGAATAGAGCCTGCTAGGCCCCATGCAGGAAGAGGTCTTGCGCATGGGTTTTCAAGTCCCTTCTGTCTGAGCACATGGTGGGACAGCAACAGGCACACAGCTTGGTCATGACTACCTGAGAAGCTGGAAGGGCAGCAGCAGACCTGGAAGATCCTGGTGAGGTTTCTTCTGTCTGATCAGTTCACAGTGCAACAGAAGGCTGATGGGTTAGGGCCAGAGGTCACCCAGGAGTCTGTGGTCAGCCCATGCCATTGTGTTTCAAGGAACTGCCAGGGAGGGTGAGGAGACATCAATGAGAGTAAGGAAATGCATGTATGAGAGCAAGGGGGAGAAGCAAGGTGGGTGGCTAAAGCTTGCAGGGAAAAGGGGGCACAGACAGGACAGCACAGGACTGCCTGTAATGGAAAAGACCAAGAGCACTGGCAAGACTGGAAGGCCCCAGCAGAACCAAGGTCTTTGTCCCCTTGGCTATGGCAGTTGTCTCTGTTACTAAGGCTCATGAGGAGACATGCTGTGCTCATGACACTGGGGGCTTGTTGCTTCCTTGCAACCCAGTGAGGAGGCCAGGAGGTGTCATAGCATTGTCCTTCACACAGCATCACACACCCCACATCCCACTGCCCCAGGAAGAGCCCTGAGCCATCGGTGAGGGACAGGACCTCATTTTTACTCAGTATCAGAGTCTCCTGCGCAGTGCCTTGGCCTATCTGTAATCATGGCCTCCAATTGTGTCCTGTAATAAGTCCATGGGGAGGCTTTGTCAGTAATGACCCTCACTGGAGACCACTAAACTCCAGGACACTTCGAAGACTCCTTCTGACTTTAACTTCTCCTGCAGTTGCATCATTCTCTCACTACCGGAGGTTTGTGGACTGAGCGCCAAATGCACCGTGGGGCTCATTACCATTCAGCCATTTTCATCCGGTCTTCCAGACTTGTCCTGTAAATTAGTGAGATATTAAAAGTGCAGGTAAACAAGGAAGTTTCAGTGACAACTTTACAGAAAGCATTTTCTTTATTTAAGATTAGTTTCCATTAGTTTAGAGTTTTGAGAAGAAGTGATAGCATCATTCTCTAGTTGACATTGGCCCCATGTGTCTCCTAAGGAGCTCTGTATGTGTAGGAAAAGCAGTCCCTTGAAGTCCTAGACTGCATGGACAGCCTTGCTGCTCACCTCCACATGCCCAGCACTTCTCTCATCAGCCATGTGGGACTTCACATTTGGGAATGTTTGAGATAGGTAGGAAATGATGTATAGAAACACAACTACAGAGCTGGCTGTAGGGATGATGAGACAGAAAACTGGGATACAGGCAAGCTTGAAGCTCCCTCAGGATCCGAAAACCAACTGGGTAGGTGAGATGTATCTGTATGATCAAAGAGTAAGGAAAGGGGAATCTGGAGAAGAATGGAGAGTGCATGTGTCCAGATAGTCTGCTGGAAAGGTGGTGTCCAATATGGTCTGTTTAATCAGGCCAGGTGGAAATACTTGAAGGACTGTGGAGATTAAGTGAAGTGCATAAGAGACAGAGTCCTGGCAATGCAAGTATGGGAGAAGATGAGTACATTTTCTACTCCTGCAATACACATCCTAAAAAAAATAATATTCTAATGTCATGGGGGAAAAAAAAGCAAAAAAAAAAAATTTGCATTAGAAGTGTTCCATCATTTCAGATGATTGCAATGTGCTGATGGAAATAAAGAAAAGGAGTCTATATCTGCTGAAAGGTCCAATTAAATTCCTCAGCACATCCTGGAAAACATCCGTGACATCACTTTCCTAATGGCATCCTTGAGTTCCTGGTTCCTCATGCTGTAGATAAGGGGGTTCAATACTTGAGGCAGCACCGAGTACAGAACTGCCACTGCCAGGTTCAGGGATGGGGAGGAGACAGAGGGGGGCTTCAGGTAGGAAAACATGCCAGTGCTGATAAAGAGGGAGACTACAAAAAGGTGAGGGAGGCACGTGGAAAAGGCTTTGTGCCAGCCCCGCTCAGAGGGCATCCTCAGCACAGCCTTGAAGATCTGCATATAGGACAGCACAATGTAAACAAAACACCCCAAAAACACAAAAACACTAAATGTGAGAAGCCCAATTTCCCTGAGGTAGGAGTCAGAGCAAGAGAGCTTGAGGATCTGGGGAACTTCACAGAAGAACTGGTCAATAGCATTGCCTTGGCAGAGGGGCAGGGAAAATGTATTGGCAGTGTGCAGCAGAGCATAGAGAACCCCACTGCCCCAGGCAGCTGCTGCCATCTGGGCACAAGCTCTGCTGCCCAGGAGGCTCCCGTAGTGCAGGGGCTTGCAGATGGCAACGTAGCGGTCGTAGGACATGATGGTGAGAAGAGAATATTCTACTGAAAACAAAAAGAAGAAGAAAAAGACCTGTGCAGCACATCCTGTGTAGGAGATGGCCCTGGTGTCCCAGAGGGAATTGGCCATGGCTTTGGGCAGAGTGGTGGAGATGCAGCCCAGGTCGAGGAGGGCGAGGTTGAGGAGGAAGAAGTACATGGGGGTGTGGAGGCGGTGGTCGCAGGCTACAGCGGTGAGGATGAGGCCGTTGCCCAGGAGGGCAGCCAGGTAGATGGCCAGGAAGAGCGCGAAGTGCAGGAGCTGCAGCTCCCGCGTGTCTGCGAATGCCAGCAGGAGGAACTCGGTGATGGAGCTGCTGTTGGACATCTGATGCTTCTGGAGAAAGGGGACAATCCAAGGAGGAAATTACAGTGATAATTAGGAGAGGCATGTCTGAGAAAAATCTACTCCTCATTGAAGAAGTGACTTTCTCCTTTCTGAGACCTTTCTTCTGCTCCCTTGCTTGAGCTTTGGTTGGTGGTGCCACTGGGAACAGGGGACTCTGCTGTGGCCTCTGCAGAAGTCAGGCCTGCCCTGCAGCTCAATGTAAAAACAAACCAGGAGAGTTCTCTGATTAAATCTCTCTCTGATGTATGTGGACTTCCCAGCAATACCACTCTCAAAACCCTTGACTACAGAATAGAGTGCATGGTGTACTTTGTTCCAGTTGCCTGTGTCACACTCAGGGGCAGTAGAAAACCATGGCATTTGTATGCCAAGTGAGATCTTGTGAATCCCAGGAAGCAAAATGACTCTCCTTAGTGCAGTAAGGACAGACAGTCTGTCCATATGTCCTGGTCTCAGCCAGATTCCTCAAGGGCTCAGTCCAGTTGCCCATATTTAGCAGCCCAATGAATGGAATCTGGTCCTCTGGACTAGAGGAATTCCCTGGAAGGAGGTTCAGCTTTTTCCTTCCCCATAGACTGCATTGCCCAGAGCCCCATACGTAAGAAGGGGGATTGGGCATTTTCCTCCTACAGACACGTCTGTGTGGTGGGACCCATAGGGTCAGTGCTTGAGCTGCAGCTGAAAGCCAGATCTGCAGAGAGCCATAAAACAAGAACAGCAGCTGCAGGTGCACGAATAGAGTGAAATAGCACAGGGCTTCTGCCAGGGGAGGCAAGGCCAGGGACCAACAGGAACTTGGGAGAGACTGTTCTACTGCAGGTCCTCCTGATGAGGTTATGAGTCGTCCTGAATCCTGTGGGCTTGACAGTGGACAGGGAGGTGCCAGAATACTTTGCAGGCTCTGCTGCCTGCAGCTGGGTCTCTGTCCCCACGCCTCCTGCCTGCAGGTCACAGCCCCCATCCCACCCACTGGGTGCTCAGCTCTGCCCTGCAGACACCTCCTGGCAGCAGGGCTCTGCCCAGGGGCAGCTCGCTGGGGGCACGTCCTAGAGACCAGGTCACACAGACCCTACTGGCACTGCCCATGTGGTGGTGGAGCCTTTTCTGGGCTGAGGGGCAGGCAAGGGACTTGTTGGGGGGTCCTTGTAACCCTCAGTGGAAAGGCTTAGGCGTATCGGCCTCTTCTTGGAAATAGCAGCCTCTATTTCTATTCCCACAGAGACAAAAAAGAAAAAACTGAAAGCAAACAGTCTGGAAAGCTGAGCCTAAAGTATCTAACCCCTGATTGTCTTCTCGCCTTAGATACATCCCAGTTATGCTGTGGAGCTGTGAGCAGGCTGCCCCAGGCTGCAGCCTTCCGCCAGCAGCAGGACCCTGCCCTGCCGGGGGGGCTTCTTCCACCCGCAGCTTCTCCCCGCAGCGCCCTGGGCAGCTCCCCGGGCAGGCTGAGTGCTGAGCCTGGCAGGCGGCAGAGGCCCTGCCCCGGCACACAGCCCCTGGGGCACAGCAGGGACCCTGCTCTGCACCACAGCCCTGGGCACCCCTGCCTGCACCCGCGGCTTCTCCTTCCTCCAGGAGCTGCGGCTGCATTGCCCTCCAGCCAGAGACTTACCGGGGTCAGGGCTGGCAAGTGTTCTCCCCCAGCGAGCTCTGTGCATCCTGCCACTTCTGCCTGCCTTTACCCACTCTGTCTCTGCAGGCAGTGCCCCCAGCCCTGCTGCGCTGGGCAGAGGAGCTGCTCCTGGGCAGAGCTGGCTCTCTGCAGCGCTGCCCGCTTGCCAGGAGCTCCCCTTGGGCCCAGGAGCCCGGCCCAGCTCAGCAGCACAGGCCCAGCCCAAGGCCTCCCTTGCTCTGCCCCCCACCAGGCTCCCTGCCCATGGCCCTGGGGCTGCAGGGGAACCTTCTGGGAAACAGCCCGAAGGAATCCCTAGCATTCCCTCCCTCCCCTGGGCACACACACTTCTTGACAGCAGGGTCATTTCTCCTTGCAGAAAACCAATTAAGTGTAACAATCACATCTTCTCTGAGAATTAGTTTGTTATGTCATGGACATGTCCACATGGCTTCACCTAACACCAGCAAGGTCTGCCTGCCTTTTATGCCCTGACACAGGACTCTGCCTGGGTACAAGAGGTGCTGGGTGGGGAGAAAATCACTGGTACTTTGCAAACTGCATCCTTATAGTCCGTGGGACAGTAGGGTCTACACTGAAGAATTCTTGGTTGTGACCAGGAGGTGCTGGTTCATTGTGATCCCAGGAGAAAGGCACTCTAGGTCTTGTGCAGGGACAGTTGGCATGTTACCCACCCCCTTGCACTGCATTGCCTGTGGCCCCACAAGTCAGATGGGCGATGGAACACCTCATTGCTGTGCCGACACATCTGTGGCAGGATGTTCAGGGTCATTTTTGGAACTGCACCTGAAACCCCCATCCCTAGAGAGCCTAAACACAATAGCAGGAGCAGCATGAATGGTTGGAGAAATGTGGGGAAATATCACGGTGCTCACTCTGAGGAAGACAAAGAGGCAGAGAACCCCCCCCCCCCCGCCGAGAGCCTCACCCGGCTGTGCACAGCCCCCAGGGATGGGCACTGCTGGGCAGTCACTGGCATCCCCTCTGTCATGCAAGAGGAAAGGGGAGCATGTCCGCAGAGATGCGCCTCTCCTCTTCTGGGGCTCTGGTTGCAGACATGGCAGCTAATGGCCGGGACACCATGATCAGCTCCACATGATCCAGCAGGGTTCGCTTGCAGCATAGTCCAGCTGACACAGGACCACGTGTATCTCTGTGCAGTACAGTCAGGGACGGTAGTCCTGCCTTCAGCATGCCACAGGTCTCCTGAAATGAGAGACTTGGTCAGGTTGTAAGAGAGAGCCCAGATTCATGCAGAAGAGGAGTTCAGGCACAGTGAGGGGCTGCTGCATCCCAGGTGCCTTCGCTCCCATCTTTTGAAAAAAGCCCAGGCCAAGGAGAAGGTGAAAACCCCACCTTCCTGGAAGGGCTCCAAACAAGAGGCATATTGGTGCAGGAACACAGTGGTGACTCCTCCAGCACTACACTTCCTATATTCAATGGCCTTTGTCACCATTTGGAGATGTTCCTGATGGATTTGTCAGGATCCTGTGGAAAAGAACTGGGCAGAAGGGAGGTGACAGTTTCTCAGGACAGAAAAGGGAAATCTCTTGCCTCTCTTCTGAGCTGTGCCATCTCCATGCTGCTGACCTCCCAGGCCTTCAAATGACACGTGCTGATGTCACAGGGGGATGCACTGCATCACCAGGATATCGTCACTGGAGCAGCGGCAGTGCCGGCACTTCCCTGCAAGGCCTGGTCCCTGCTGGGCACTGCTTGGGTGCTCCCCACCGCTGTCCTTCTGTGGCCAGGAGTGGGGGCAGCAGGCAGCAAGGTTGCACTGGGTGACCCTCACTGATGGGTGGAGGAGCAGGGGCACCTTGCAGAGGAGCTGTGGTTGAGGAGCCAGGGCAGCCATCCGTTGTTGTGAGCTGAGGGCCAGCAGCAAGCGAGATGGACGGCTGCTGGAGGGTGACCATCACCTCTGAACTGACTTCCATGTTCCCAGTGCTCCTGCAGCTCTCCTCCAAAGCTGAGGGTGTCAGGATCCCCTTCCCAAGGGCTGGAACACGAGCTGTCAGCTGTCCAAAGCTGCAGGTCCTGGGCTTTGGGGCGAAGCTGAACATGGCTGGTGGCTGATGCAAGAGCCCTGCCTGAGTGTCCTTCTGGACTCGGGACAATGTGGCAGTCAGGATTCCTGGGTCTTGATGCTAGGGCTGTCCTGAACCCTAGTGCTCCTCTGGGCATGGCTCAGCCTCCTCGTGATGGGGACAATCCAGGGCCAGGTTTCCCTGGGAGCTGGTGCCTCTTTGGGATCTGTCTCTGGGAGGAAAGGTGTCCAGTGTCCCAGAGACTGGTGTGGCCTGCAGCTCCCACAGGCCTCTCAGGAATGTGCCAGAAATGCCTGAGTTGGGAAACAAGCCTTCCCCTTCTACTTCTCTCCTTCAGGGGAACATCTTTTCATTCCCTCCTGTGCCACCAGGCTGGCAGAGCATGTCCTGGATGCTCAGATGCCATCCCTGGATGGCCACAGTCCTGGTGCTGAACCCTTTCCATGTCCCTACTGGGGTGGTTTTATCCTGCTATGCATCTGAACTCCACCACAACCATTCTTTCATATCCCCACATACAAGGAAAAGGGGGAGGAAATACGACGAAAGAGCCCGAGGGTTGAGATAAGAACATGAGATCATCCTCCGTGCATTGTTACGGGCACCAATTATTACTCAGTCCTCGTGAGGCCACGCCTGGAATACTGTGTCCATTTCTGGGCTCCCCAGTACAAGAGGGACATGGAAGTCCAGAGGAGGTCTATGAAGATGATTAGAGGAATTGGAGCACCTGACATACGAGGAAAGGCTGAGGGAACTCTTTAGCCTGGAAAAGAGAAGACTCAGAGGGAATCTTAACCAATGTGTACAATCATCTGAGGGAATGGTGTCAAGAGTTTGGGGCTGGACTCTTTTCAGTGGAGCCCAGCAACATGACAAGAGGCAAGAGGAACAAACTGACACACAGGAAGTTCCAGCTGAATATGAGAAAACATTTCTTTACTGTAAGGGTGACAGAGCACTGGAATAGGTTGCCCCCCAATGGCCCTCTGCCATGCCCCTCCACATCCTGTCCTACATTTTCCTGTATCTGTGCTTGCATCCCTGCAGACTTGTACCACACACTCACATTCCCACCTCACTCTGACCGCATGATTGCCAAAGCTCTCCTAATTTCTCTTCATCCTTACTAGCTTTGGCTTCAAACACAAACCTGTGTTTTCCTGAGGATTTCCCAATACCTGTGGTTTCCCCACGACACATCAGGCTTCTTCCAAAGCCTCACCCTATTGGAACTCTATCAGCCAGTATGTCCCAGACCCACAGTTGCTTGAATTGTCATTGGATTGAGTCTCTACATTGCCGCCCTGAACTCGACATAATCCTTCTGGAATGGAAAAGGCCACACTAGAGCAGGTACACCTCTGAAGAGAGTGTGGCACATGGATAAGTCCACACCTCTGAAGGCACACCTGCAACCGTCTATGGCAGTTAGTAAGTCCACGACACAGTAGGTAGAGCTTTGAAGGGACTGTGGCTCGTGGATAAGGATGTGTTGGAACAGGTACAGCTCTAAGGGAGTGTGGACAGTGGATGAGCCCAGGCTGGAGCAGGGGTGAGGGGAGGAGTTCATTGCAGGGTCAGATTCTGCAGACTGGCCTGTGCTGTGGTTTAACCCAGCAGGCAGATAAGCAACACACAGCTATTGGCTCAAATCCCCTGCACCAGTGCAATAGGGCAGAGGACTGAAAATGGTAAAAGCGCAGGTACTTGTTGGTGTAACAAACAAGTGTTTCGTAACAAAGGGAAAAAAAAAAAAAAGTGATGCAGAATGCTATTGCTGACCTCTGCTGACCAATGCCCAGACACCCCTGGCCAATTCCCCCAGCATTCTTGATTAGCATTAAATCATGTGGCATGGGATATCCCTTTGGCCAGTGTGGGCCAAACTGCCTTCTCCTGTCCTGTGAGGCCACAACAACAGATAGAAACCATTTCATGAACTAAATGGATTCACTGAATATTTGATTAATATGGACATTTCTGGGAGGTGGCCCATAGACTAAGGGAATGATATCTGTGTTCTAATTGCAGGGGGCTGATTAATGAAGACATATTGGAAAGTCTGGAACCTGTCATGGTATAAACGGTACAGAATAAGGGGTGAGTATTATCCTGGTTACTTCTTGGGTGACTTTTTTTGGCTCTCAATGCAGCTCAGAGAGGTGGTTAACTCCCCCACACTTAATGGGACACTTAATGGATAAGTCAGAAGTCCATATGTGTGCCCTGTACAGATGAGGCTTCAGTGTGCACATTGTGTGCATGTGCATGTGAGGCGAACATGAGTGAGCACAAATGCCCTCTCCATGTGTCCATTCCTCATGCTGTACGGTATCTCAGACAAGTGCAGAGCAGGGTCATGCACTGCAGGGCTGAGGTGCCTCCCAGAATCTGGGAGAGGCAGCAGGAGCCAGAGGGACACCACAACCACTGCAATGCCCTGCCTTTGGGTGTACAAGGGTAGGACTTGTGTGTTCTTGCCTGTCTCCTGCATCACCTGCCCCTGCCTTCCTGGACTGTGTCCGCAAATGTACCAGGGGGACCAGAGAGCTTTCTGGAGACTTGGAATGACATCAGACCTGTCTTCCAGAAGAGGAAAAAAGAGGGTGGGAAGAATTAAGGCTGGTCAGCCTCACCTCCATCCCTGGGAAGGTGATGGGGCAAGTTTTTCCACAGCTACCTCCGGGCACTTCAAGGACAAAAATGGGATTGCTGAACCCATAGGTGAGGGAAAAGAAAGGGACGCTGTCTACCTGCACTTTAGCAAGGCTGTTGACATTGTCTCCTGGAGACTACCTTACAGCCTGATTGGTGCTATGTGGACTTAACAAATGGATGAGGCTGTGGGTGGGAATTTGGCTGGACACTCAGGCCCAGTTGTCATCTGTGGTGGAAAGTTCTCCTGTCAGGCAGTTCCTAGCAGCATCCCTCAGTGATCAGTACTTGAGCCAACACTGCTGAATGTCGTTATTAACTCTCTGAATTACAGGATTTAGCACACTTTCAAATCCTTTCTGGATGGTGCCAAGCTCAGAGGAGCCCTTGACCAACCGCATCTAGTTTAGTCTGCCTTGAGCAGGACATTTGAAGAGGATGCCATTCAGGGGTCTCTTCCAACATGAGTTATTTTGTGATTCAATGACTCTTTCCATTGGAGAGCTCTCTGAAGACATAATAGGGAGAGGAAGAAGAAAAGAGAGAGAGGCAGAGGTACAGATACATCGTGTCTTACTATGAACACAGTAGATCCTGTGAAGAATGTTTCCATATTTAAAGAAGTGTTAGAAAATTTGATTGATAAATTTCATTTAAAAAGCTTACTTTTTGTGTCCTCATGTCCTGGCCCACAAGTGGGTGCTGGGTGAATGTGTTCTTACGTGGTCTGTTGTGCCTCAGAAACTTACAGTCCAGTAGGAAGCATCTGGTCACCTCTGACTCTGGAGCTGACAGGCCAGCAGCAGTAACATGGCTGGGGACAGGGCCTAGGAGGTGGCTTCTTCCTGAAGCAGCTGATGTGTCAGCCCTTGCCTCCTGGCTGAGACCTGTGCTTTTCCGCTTACACCTGCCAGCATCCCTGATAAGGCAGCAGAAGGCAGCTGCTTGGCACATTGATTGTGAGATGCCCTCTGTCTGAGAGCCTGATAGGCCCCATGCAGGAAGAGGCCTTGGTGTGTTATAACATCCCTTCTGCCTGAGCACATGGTGGGACAGCAACAGGCACACAACTTGGTCACGTCTACCTGAGAGGCTGAAAGACCAGCAGCAGGTATATGGCCTGGAAGACCATGGTGAGGTTTCTCCTGTCTCGTCAGGCCATAGGGCTCCAGAAGGCTGATGGCTTGGGACATCTGCTGAAAAAGTAGTTTGTGGATGATGGAGCTTTCTCTGGTGGTGGGAAACAGCAGGAGAGAGTAAAAGCTGCTGCAATGTGCTGCTTGGAAGTTTAAGACTGGGCATGAGGAGGAGGAAATGTCACTGAAAGGGTAGTGCTGTGGTGTCAGAGGTCACCCAGAAGGAGCCTGTGGTCAGCCCATGCTATTGTGTTTCAAGCAACTGCCATGGAGGGTGGGGAGACATCAGTGAAAGTAAGGAAATGCCTGGATGAGAGCAAGGTGGAGAAGCAAGGTGGGTGCCTACAGCTTTCAGGGAAAAGTGGAAAGGGATAAGACAGTGCAGGACAGCCTGTGGTGGAGAAGACCGAGAGCACTGGCAAGGCTGGAAGGCCCCAGCAGATCCAAGGGCTTTGTCCCCCTGCCGATGGCAGTTGTCTCTGCTACTGAGGCTCATGAGGAGACCTGCTGTGCTCATGACACTGGGGCCTTGTTGCCTCCTTGCAACCCAGTGGGGAGGCCAGGAGGTGTTATAACATTGTCCTTCACACAGCATCACACACCCCATATCCCACTGCCCCAGGGAGAGCCCTGAGCCATGGGTGAGCGACAGAACCTCCCTTCCCAGGGGCTGGGGGCCCAGGCTTGGCCTTTGTGCTTCACCAAACAAACCAAGGCCTTTACTCAGCATCAGAGTCTCCTGCCCAGTGCCTTTGCCTACCTGCAATCATGCCCTCCCATTGTCTGCTCTAACAAGTCCATGGGGAGGCTTTGTCAGTAATGATCCTCACTGGGGCCCATTAATACTCCTAGACACTTCAAGGTTTCCTTCTGACTTGAACTTCTCCTGCAGTTACATCATTCTCTTATCACTACCTGAAGTTTATGGACTCAGCTCCAAATGCACCATGGGGCTCATTACAATTCAGTCATTTTCATCCAGTCTCCCAGACTTGTACAATTAATTAGTGAGGTTTCAAGAATGCAGTTTAAAGAGGAAGTTTTCAATGACTACTTCACTAAAAGCATTTTCCTTATTTAAGATTAGTTTCCATTAGTTTAGAGTTTTCAGAAGAACTGATAGCATTACTCTCTAGTTGTCATGGATCCAATGTGCCTCCTAAGGAGGTCTGTGTAAGTGGAAAAGCAGTCCCTTGAAGTCCTAGACTGTATGGACAATCTTGCTGCTCACCTCTCCATCCCCACCACTTCTCTCATCAGGCACCTGGGACTTGCATCACTTTGCCTTACACCAAACTTCTCCACTTAAGTTCACAGCTGTTGTAGCTGTTATAGCTGTTATAGTCCACAGCTCTTATAGCTGTTAAGCCCACAGTTGTTATAGCTTCTTTGCACCAAGTCCCACCTCTTTTCCTCAGACAACTGGCTGCTCACAGGCACAGTTTTTGATGTCGTTGTTATTAACATGTTACAACAAAGAAGCAAACCCCACAGTCCCCAACTGTGAGCCAAATCCAAGTTGCCTCCAATGAGGTGCAACTTCCACAAGGGATGACTATACAAGAAATGTTTGACATGGGTAGGAAATGATGAATAGAAATGCAATTACAGAGTTGGCTGTAGGGATGATGAGATAGAAAACTGAAATATGGGCAAGCTTGAGATCCCTCAAGTTCTGAGAACCAACTGTGTAGGTGACAGCTATCTGAATGATCAAAGGGTGAGGGGAGGGGAATCTGGAGAAGAATGGAAACTGCACATGTCCAGAGAGTCTGCTGGAGAAGTGACTTCCAACATGGTCTGTTTCATAAAGCCAGGTGGAAATACCAGATAGACTGGGGAGATGAAGTGCGGTGCATAAGAGACAGAGTTCTGGCAATGCAAGTACAGGGGAAGATTGGTATCTTTTTCTTTTGCTGTAATAGACATACAAGAAAAAAAAATGTCATGGGGCAATTCAAACATTGTATTAGAAGTGTTCAGTCATTTCAGTTGATTGAAGTGTGCTGATTGAAGTGAAATGTTTGTAATGGTTAAAAAAAATGGAGGCAATACTCAGGCCTACAGCCATAAAATGACGATTTTCTGTCCTGCCTTGAGCACAGTTACCATAAAACACTCCCTGCTCAGGACTGTTCATGCCACCCCTCACTCCTGCCGCAGAGCAAATCTGTGACATGTCGACCTCTCCTGCCTGTTAGAGGCCCAGATGATGTAGGCAATGGTATCTGAATTGCCAAATGCGGGTACAGGTATAGCAAACTAGGGATCAATGGGGGAAAATGTGATTGGTGAGCACTGGTAATTGAGCAGGGCACTGCATGTAAGAAAGGAAGGGATTAAAGTGTCTCAAGGAGGAAGAATGCTGTTGAAGAGGAGGGGAGAGGGATGCAAGGGGCCAGCTGCATGTGGATATGGGGCTGGTCAGGGCTGGTCTGCTCAGGCCCTGTGCCTGATCACTGTCCTGCCTTCTTATTCACCTCTGTTGCTGGCTATTTGCTGTATGAGTGTGCCCACTCCTGGGTGTGTTGGGGGTGAATCATACAATCATGGAACCACATAGCCATGTGTGCATCTGCACCCATGGGTAATTGCTGCTGGGGATGCGTGGAGCACTGGTGACCTTCAGAGCAGATCAGGCTGAGGTGGGGAATGGGGTGGGGCCAGGTGTGTTGCTCATGGCTCTGTGTGTGCTGCTGGTGGTGTGGTGGCTGTAAAGGTGCTGTTCCCCGTTGGAGTTGCTCTGTGTGTGGTCGGCTGTGTACATGCCCTGTGTGCACATCTTTGCGTGTATGAGAGTGTATGTTTGTGCATGCACGTGTGTGTTTTTTCTGTGTGCACAAGAGTGTTGGAAATTTTGAGAGAATTTCTCCAGGTTCCTGACGAAAGAAGAAGCTGGGCGTTGCTGGATCTTAGGACTGAGGGACATTTTCTGACGCTCCCACAGACACAGAGATGGTGAAAGGGGTGTTAGCATGTTATCAATATGCTCCCTTTTCCTGTGGAGCATGCAAAGGCATCCAGCCATGGACAGGCCCAAGGAGAGGGATCGTCCTTCCTGTAGTCACAACTGCACTCCAGTCCTTGGGGAGGACCCAAGCTGAGGACTTGCTGAGGACTTTTGGGCTCAGGTTCAGCACACAGACGGGGGGAGTCTGTCTCATGGCCATGTGCTAGACACAGCCAGAGGAACAGCAGCAAACTGCTATGGCTGCTGGGCCCTGTTTCCATCAGTCAAAGCCCTGACACAGGGCACAGGCATTGCTTTCGATAGCACCCAGCAAGAAAGATGGCTGCATTAAGGGCTGGAGAATATAGGGCACCAGTTCTTCCTCAGCCACTTCCTAGGCTTGGTGAAGCACCAGGAAACCGTGGACTTGTGGCTCTGTATCGTAAGAAGCACAGAATCATAGAATTATTAAGGTTGGAAAAGACCTCCAAGATCATCTGGTCCAACCATCCCCCTACCACCAATCTCCCCCACTAAACCAGGTCCCTAAGTACTACATCCAACCTTTTCCTCTGCACAGCTTTCCAGCCAGTCTGCCCCAAGCCTGTAGCACTGCATGGGGTTGTTGTGGCCACAGGGCAGGATTCAGCACTTAGCCATGGTGAACCTCATCCCATTGGCCTCTGCCCATCGATCCAACATGTCCAGGTCCCTCTACAGGGCCTTCCTACCCTCCAGCAAATCGACACTTCCCCCCAACTTGTTGTCATCTGCAGACTTACTGAGGGTGCACTCAATTCCCTCATCCAAATCATCAATTAAGCTGTTAAAGAGCATGGGCCCCAACACCAACCCCTGTGGAACACCACTAGTGACCAGTCACCAGCTGGATTTCACTCCGTTCACCACTACTCTCTGGGCCCGGCAGTCCGGCCAGTTTTAACCCAGCAAAGAGTGTACCTGTCCAAGCCATGGGCTGCCAACTTCTCCAGGAGAACACTATGGGAGACTGTGTTAAAGGCCTTGCTGAAGTCTAGGTGGACTGCATCAACATGATTTCCCTCATCCACCACGCAAGTCACCCAGACATAGAAGGAGATGAGGTTGGTCAGGCAGGGCCCGCCTTTCATGAACGCATGCTGACTGGGCCTCATCCCCAGGTTGTCCCACATACATTGTGTGACTGCATTCAAGATGATCTGTTCCATCACCTTTCCTGGCGCCGAGGTGAGGCTGACAGGCCTGTAATTCTCCGGGTCCTCCTTACAAACCTTCTTGTAGATGGGCTTCACATTAGCAAATCGCCAGGCATCTGGGACCTCTCTGGATGACCATGACCACTGACAGATGATGGAAAGCGTCTGATAGGTGATGGAAAGCGGCACAAGCTTCTGGAAAGCTTGGCAACAACCTTGAAAAAAGAGCCAAGGCTTCAGACAGTGCACTGTGGAGATCCCGTTTTATTTTGCAGATGCTATGGAAGAGTCAGCTCTGACCTTCTGTTAGACACATATTTACAGAGCCTCAAGAGCAAATAGAGCAGTGTCGCTCCTCAGCAGAAGTAGGATGAAAAAGAAATATTACTCTAAGAGCATAATAAATGCAAATGATATCAAAGATAAGAAGAACAAAAATGATAATGAAAGAAGGACCAGGCCTGAGGGGAAGTACCAAGTTAAGTCATTTCTGGAAAAAGAGGGGAAATTTCTCACTATTCAGAAACATCCATGAAATCACTTTCCTCACAGCCCACTTGAGCTCCCTGCTTCTCATGCTGTAGATGAGGGGGTTCAATGTTGGAGGTATCACCGAGTACAGAACTGCCACCACCAGGTTCAGGGATGGGGAGGAGATGGAGGGGGGCTTCAGGTAAGCAAAAAAGCCAGTGCTGATAAACAGGGAGACTACAAAGAGGTGAGGGAGGCAGGTGGAGAAGGCTTTGTGCCGGCCCTGCTCAGAGGGCATCCTCAGCACAGCCCTGAAGATCTGCACGTAGGACAGTATGATGAAAACAAAACAGCCAGATGCTAAACAGACACCAACCAGAAGAAGCCAAACTTCCCTGAGGTAGGAGTCTGAGCAGGAGAGCTTGAGGATGGAGGGGATTTCGCAGAAGAACTGGTCCAGGGTATTTTGTCCACAGAGTGGCAGTGAAAATGTATTGGCAGTGAGCAGCAGAGCATAGAGAACCCCACTGCCCCAGGCAGCTGCTGCCATCTGGGCACAAGCTCTGCTGCCCAGGAGGCTCCCATAGTGCAGGGGCTTGCAGATGGCAACATAGCGGTCATAGGACATGATGGTGAGAAGACAATATTCTGCTGAAAACAAAAAGAGGAAGAAAAACACCTGTGTGGCACATCCTATGTACGAGATGGCCCTGGTGTCCCAGAGGGAATTGGCCATGGCTTTGGGGAGAGTGGTGGAGATGCAGCCCAGGTCGAGGACGGCGAGGTTGAGGAGGAAGAAGTACATGGGACTGTGGAGGCGGTGGTCGCAGGCTACGGCGGTGAGGATGAGGCCGTTGCCCAGGAGGGCAGCCAGGTAGATGGCCAGGAAGAGCGCGAAGTGCAGAAGCTGCAGCTCCAGCGTGTCTGTTAATGCCAGGAGGAGGAACTCAGTGATGGAGCTGCTGTTGGACATTTCATGCCCCTGGGAATGTGGACCTGTTGAAGAAGGAAAATGCAGTGACAATTTAGGACAGACTTCTTTGAGTTAAACCTACTCAGTTTCTTGCAGAAACCTCTGAAACTTAGTGACACACCGTCTGCATTCCTTGTCACATCAGACGCACATTGATTAAAAGAGGGTGTTGTGGTTTAACCCTGCTGGCAGCTAAGCTCCACAGAGCCGTTTGCTCACCCTCCCCCCTTCCTCTCTGGGATAGGGGAGAGAATTAGAAAGAAATGAAAGCCTGTGAGTTGAGATAAAGACAGTTTATTAGGACAGAAAAGAAAGGAAAATAATAATTATAATGATAAAAGTACTACTAATAATCATGTTTACAAAACAAGTGATGCACGATGCAATTGGACATGTGCTGACTCTTGGTCTCAGGGCCTGTCCAAAGACAAAAGGACATGGAGAACTTTGGGCAGACTTCTCTGAGCAAATCTCTATTCTTTCAGCAACACCCCTCCTTTCTCCCACACCTCCACAGGTCTTTCTCAGCAGCAGCTTCACTCACGTCTCTTGCTGGAGCTCTTCTTTCTGCTGGCTGAGCGCTGTTTGGATCAGCAGCCTCTGCCCATGAGCTCCTTAAGACTCAGACCTGCTATGCAGCAGTGGGTACCTGGGAAAGCCGGTGACACGTTCTGAAACCTGTAGTTTTGTTCAGATTCAGTGCACCTGTAATACAGAGGGGCTGTACAGGGACACCACTGGATGTCCTTAAATCAGAGTGACCTGAACAGAGCCAGCTCTGTTCCCTGCCCTGCACACTGCAGTGCCCAGAGCCACATTGGCTAGAAGAGCTTGGGCACTTTACTGCCAGTAACACAATTCAAGAGTAGGACTCACAGTTCTGCAGTTAGAACTCTGGCATTAACTCCACTGCTGAGAGAGACTGAGGGGAACAGTAAGGGCAGGATGGATGGGAGAGGAAACACAGAGAAATGCCCCAGTGTTCCTCCTGAGGGAGGAAGGAAATGGAGGGAGACATGGGCAGCTGGGGGGGGTTCTCTTCTGAGGGTCCTCCTGCCAAGGGGAAAACACAGCCTGAGGTCCCATGGATGTGGGGGCAGAGGCTTTGCTGAATGGGAGCAGACACCATGTGGTTGGTCAGGGGAAGGTGCCTGCATGGCAGGGATGGTAGAGAGGTGCTCAAATTCCCCCTGCCACAGAGTTTCTGGGAGCAGCTTCAGCTCACTCCCTGCCCATGGCTCTGCTGCCTGCAGCTGTCCCTGCCTGCAGCTGGGTCTCTGTCCCCACGCCTCCTGCCTGCAGGTCACAGCCCCCATCCCACCCGCTGGGTGCTCAGCTCTGCCCTGTAGACACCTCCTGGCAGCAGGGCTCTGCCCAGGGGCAGCTCGCTGGGGTCACGTCCTAGAGACCAGGTCACACAGACCCTGCTGGCACTGCACGTGTGGTGGTGGAGCTTTCTATGGGCTGAGGGGCAGGCAAGGGACTTGTTGGGGGTCCTTGTAACCCTCAGTGGTATGGCTTAGGAGTGTCAGCCTCATCTTGGAAATTATAGTATCTCTTTTTATTCCCACAGAGCCAAAGAAGACAAAACTGAAAGCTCAGGAGGCTCAGAAAAGCTGAGACTGAATCTGAAATCCCTTGCCTTGACCCAGCTCTTGCAAAGTCCCTTGGATACACCCTGGTGGTGCTGTGGATCTGTGAGCAGGCTGCCCCAGGCTGCAGCCTCCCACCAGCAGCAGGACCCTGCCCTGCCGGGGGGGCTCCTTCCACCCGCAGCTTCTCCCCGCAGCGCCCTGGGCAGCTCCCCGGGCAGGCTGAGTGCTGAGCCTGGCAGGCGGCAGAGGCCCTGCCCCGGCACACAGCCCCTGGGGCACAGCAGGGACCCTGCTCTGCACCACAGCCCTGGGCACCCCTGCCTGCACCCGCGGCTTCTCCTTCCTCCAGGAGCTGCGGCTGCATTGCCCTCCAGCCAGAGACTTACCGGGGTCAGGGCTGGCAAGTGTTCTCCCCCAGCGAGCTCTGTGCATCCTGCCACTTCTGCCTGCCTTTACCCACTCTGTCTCTGCAGGCAGTGCCCCCAGCCCTGCTGCGCTGGGCAGAGGAGCTGCTCCTGGGCAGAGCTGGCTCTCTGCAGCGCTGCCCGCTTGCCAGGAGCTCCCCTTGGGCCCAGGAGCCCGGCCCAGCTCAGCAGCACAGGCCCAGCCCAAGGCCTCCCTTGCTCTGCCCCCCACCAGGCTCCCTGCCCATGGCCCTGGGGCTGCAGGGGAACCTGCTGGGAAACAGCCTGAAGGAATCCCTGGGCTTCCCTCCCTCCCCTGGGCATACACACTTTTTCACACCAGGGTCATTTCTCCTTACAGAAAACCAATTAAGTGTAACAATCTCATCTTCTTGTCCCAGTATCAGTTAGGACATGAAGTCATGGTCAGGGACTGATCTCCTTCATCCCCACTTAAGGAAGGAATTCAGCAGAGTCAGTCAGGCATCTCATGCTGCTTGTTATTCCTGGGGCTGGAAGAGGGTCTCAGCTCCCTCCCATGTCTGCCACAGACCCGCAGGAGCTGGGATTCCTCTGGCCTCAGTTCAGGTGTCCACAACATAGGCAGCTTAATGCGAATTACTGAGCCACAATAGCTCCTTAGTGGAGATGGAGGACAGGCAGGAGCTGTTCAGATGCAAACATCTGGTGAAATTTGTGGTTGATTCCCTGGGAGTGTGGTGGAGGCATATGTCCTTTGGGTAAATGAAACGGCAGCAGATGCCACATGTAGGACAACTGAACCTGTCCCTTCTCCTTATGTGCAGGGCAGCCTGCAGAGGCTGTCAGCAGAGCAAAAGGAGTCATGTGTCACAGGGAGAGCTAAACCATTTTCTTCATTTTCTACATGCCCCATGGCTGTAATGGCTGTTGTGTCTCAGACATCTCCACAGAGCCTCAGCTCTCACCAGCAAGGTCTCCCTGCCCTTTGTGCCTTGAGGCAGGACTCTGCAGGGGTACAACAGGTGGGTGGGGACAAAATCAGTGGTTACTTTGCAAACTACACCCTTAACAGTTCATGGGACCTTAGGCCCTGCATCCACGGGTACAGGGAGAGTGTTCTGGCCTGGAGGTACTGGTTCCTTATGATCCCAGGAAGGGATCGGACAGCAGCATTCAGATACTGTAAGGGATCATTTAACTGCTCTTAGAGCTAAGACTGTAAGGAGAGAAGACTATAGATGACCTACTGAATCTGGTGTGACTTCATTCTAGACACAGTACTCCACTGTTAGTTGCAGCTCTCCATTAGACATTTGCACTGACCCTATGGGATTATTAAAGGGTGAACAAATTTTGCTGATCAGTCCTTGGCTCTCCAGTTGATGAATCAGCATATATATGGTAATCAGGGAGTCTCGGATAGTGCCATATTGCCAGTGGTGCACCATTTGGGTAGCTACTGGCACTTCGACCCTGAGCAACCCCACAACTGAAGGATCCTGTGAGGTACTGGGCAAGGCAGAAAACTGTTTAATGTGCATAAATCACCATAAATCACCTCCAGCATGGCCAATTCCATCAGATACGGGCTGCCTCTCTCCCTGGTGGTCCATTTGCCTGGGTGACATGCAACATCTTCCTTGAAGGGATACCTTTCCTTTACACCTGACAGGAGTTGCCTCAAGAGAGTGAGGGTTTGTGCCCCCTTTCCAACTGCTTTGTCAATGCCCCCTTCCCTGGGGAGGGATCCCAGCTGCTTGGCTTCCCTGCCCTCTAATTCCAGGCTAATGGCCCTGTTATCCCAGTATCAGATCAGACAGGTGACAATGTGCTGGCCTAGATGATGGCTGAAATCTTTTCACACATCTCACAGCTCCCCAAGGAACAGTGATCAGGTGCTTACTGATGATTTTATGTTATCTCACTCTTCATCCACCTGTTCCTCTGACGGCCCTGCTTGGGAGTAGCCTGCCTCATCTTCTTCTTCCTCCTTCCCTGTATGAGTAGGAGTTTCTTTCCTTGCTAAACAAGCTGATATTGTTTTTTTCTCACGTATACGTATGACTGATACAGGCACAGTTTGGTTCTGTGGCCCAGTCACAGGGATTGGAGTTGTGTAGATTGCAACTCAGTAAGCAAAGGCCAAGCCCCAGCACATTGCAGTGATTTCTGTCTCTTTGGAATTGCCAGGGTGATGGCACTCCTTTTTCAAGCATTCTGTGATTATTTTTTAGGATTCTGCACTTGTTCATAGGTGAAGTAACAAAGCATTTCAGGTGTCTACAGTTCTAGGTGCCCGCCCATATCCTCCCACATTCCCTGCCACTCACAATTATCCTGCCTCAAGGCACATCCCTGTGTGGCATTCTAGAAATAGATTACCCTAACCTTAAAGAAAACCTGAAACACATTCAGGAGAAATAAGAATAAGAAGAACTTGGTTTGAACATCCCAAGGATATTCAGAGTTTTGAAGAGCTATTGTTACTAGCCTCGAGGAGAAAGGGGGAGGTGAAGGAGAAAGGGAAAGGGAAGAAGTGGGGAGAAGAAGTGTCCCCCCTCATCCCTCCCATAGATTGGCTCCCCGAGGAGAAAAGGTAACGACTGTTAATTATGAACAGTTTCCGAGAGAAGGTTCCTCAAGTATGGAGGTGACAGCAATGCTGAGTACAACTACCAGATTAGTCTCATGACCAGCAATTTTAGCATAACATAAGGCAGCGTTAGCCTATAGAGTAAACTGATAACCATAAACCAGCCCCCAGAAAGGATAAACAGCACAACAGGGAACACACACAGTATGTAATGTGCTATCCAACACAATTCTGAGGCCAAACACAACTACTACACCGAGGTTAAATATATATATATATCTCCGCATTGTGGTCAGCAACTATGACTTGGATATAATGCTTGTAACAGTTTTATTGTAACACAATGTGGTCATATCTGTCATTATCTCAATCCTTTGCGCCCCACGCAGGATCCAATCGGGAAGGAGGGCATCCCATGGGAGGGACACAGGGGCAGAGATTGACCATCAAGGAGTGGTGGAGACAAGTGTCATGGACTGATGGCAATCCCCATTCCCCTGCCGCACTCAGGGGAAAGGGGTAGAAGACGGTCGATGGAGGGAATGGTGTTTTTAGTTTGCTTGTAATTCATCACGGTTGTAGTCCACCGGTAATACGCAATAAATTATATTAATCTGCCTATGCTAAATCTGTCTTGCCCGTGATGATAATTGGTGCCCATGATGGTATTTGGTGGCTGACCTCATGTTCTACCTCAACCCTTGAGCTCTTTTCATCATACTTTCTCCTTTTTCCTTTAGGTGGAGAAGTGAAAGAGCAGTTGCCGTGGAGTTCACCTGTGTAGCCAGATAAAACCACCACAGTAGGGATATGGGAAGGGATCAGCACCAGGGTTGTGCCCATCCAGGGATGGCATCTCAGCATCCACGATATGCTGTGCCAGCCTGGCTGCACAGCAGGGAATGAAGAGAGGTTCCCCTGAAGGAGAGCAGTAGAAGAGGAAGGCTTGATTTCCAACACAGGCATTTCTGGCACATTCCTGAGACAGCTGTGGGAGCTGCAGGCCACACCAGTCTTTGGGACACAGGACGTCTTTCCTCCAAGACCAGACCAGATCCCAAAGAGGCACCAGCTCCCAGGGAAACCTGGCCCTGGACTGTCCCCCATCACAAGGAGGAGGCTGAGCCATGGCCAGAGGAGCCCTGAGGCTCAGGACAGCCCTAGCATCAGGACCCAGGAGTCTTGGCTGCCACATTGTCCCCTGAGCCCAGCGGGACCCACAGGCAGGGCTCTCATAGCTTTCACCTGCCCGGTTCAGCCCCCCCCCCCCCCCCCCATCCCCTCCCATCCTAGGACTTGCAGCTTGGGACAGCTGACAGCCCCTCGGCCACCCCTTGGGAAGGGGCTCCTGACACCCTCACCTTTGGGGGAGAGCTGCAGGAGCACTGGGAACATGGAAGTCAGGTCGGAGGTGATGGTCACCCTCCAGCAGCCGTCCATCTCGCTTGCTGCTGGCCCTCAGCTCAGGACAAGGGATGCCCGCCCTGGCTCCTCAACCACAGCTCCTCTGCAAGGTGCCCCTGCTCCTCCGCCCGTCAGCGAGGGTCGCCCAGTGCAACCTTGCTGCCTGCTGCCCCCACTCCTGGCCACAGGACAGCGGTGGGGAGCACCCAAGCAGTGCCCAGCAGGGACCAGGCCTTGCAGGGAAGTGCTGGCACTGCCGCTGCTCCAGTGACGATATCCTGGTGATGCAGTGCATCCCCCTGTGACATCAGCATGTGTCATCTGAAGGCTTATGATATCTCAAGCATGGAGACAGCACAGCTCAAGAGAGAGACAAGAGATTTCCCTTCTTGTCCTGAGAAACCGTTACCTCTCTTCTGCCCAGCTCTTTTCCAGCATTTCCTGACAAATCCACCAGGAACATCTGCAAATGGTGACAAAGGCCATTGGGTATAGGAAGTGGAGCGCTGGAGAAGTCACTGCTGTGTTCCTGCACCAACACGCCTCTGCTCTTGGGAGCCCTCCCAGGAGGCTTGGGTTTGAGGCTTGTCCTGGGCCTGGGCTTTTTTCTCAAAAGATGGGAGTGAAGGCACCTGGGATGGAGCATCCCCTCAGTGTGCCTTAACTCCTCTTCACTGCAGTTCGCTCACTTGGAGAAGTAGGATGTGTTATATGGAGGGAATTGCAGCACTCGCCAGGATCCTCCTTCTGGGAAAGCCCATGGGGCTCTGTACTTTGAGATGGCCTCAGCACCATCCCCTGGTCTGCCATGCAGGAGGCAGAGGTGGTACACGAGGGAATGGCAAACATACCCTCAGCACATCATTGTGAGGGAGAGGAGTATGGCAGCACTACAGATGGAGAGGAGAGTGGGGAAAATGGTCTGTGACAGACGTGGTGCACTCCTCAAGGCTGCTACCCATTGGCCATGGCCATGAGCCTCTAGGAGAAGGCGCCCATGAAGAGGTTGAGGTGGAGAGGCGGCCTGCCCCTTGCAGCCGGGCTGCCAGATCTGCCTGTAGGAGACCACTTGTGTCTTTGTGTCCACAATGAAGTAGGAACCCATCCTGATTTAGGATCTACTCTGGGTTCTCTCTCAGAACTTGACCAAGTCTCTCATTTCAGGAGACCTGATGCATGCTGAAGGCAGGACTACTGCCCCTGACTGTACTGCACACAGATGTACCTGGTCCCGTGTCAGCTGCACCATGTCAAGTGGGCTGCAGGGAAAGACAAGAGTGAGAATGTGCAGTGCTGGATGTAGGGCTGGGCCCCGAAACCTCATCTCTTTCCATGTGCTGAAAAGCAGCTGGACTACAACATGCATTTGGCAAGAGGAGTGTCAAGACACAAGTTTTCCTGTTTGCAAGTCCCAGATCCCGGTGAATATCACCTAGGTTGGCCCATCTGGCAGCTGTGCACAGAAGCTGTCTCCAAGAAGCCACAGAAACCATCAGGAATGTTTACACCCAGCAGTGTCCCTTTCCTGTGACCGTCCGAGTGATTAAAGGCCCCCAGGGAGACGTGGAGTCAGTGAACTCAACTTACTTCAATGGCTTCCATAAGACTTTGTCCCCTTCTTCAGCCTGACTGCAGCCATTTACCTCCTGCCATGCTGTCGCCCTGACTGACTCACATTTTGACCCTCACCCACAAGGATCCTCCCAGTCTGCTGCCCAATCCATAGAAGAGATCGATGCATCCAGGCAGCTTCTTTCATGCTGAGGGCAAACCTCTGTTGATCGTCCCCGCTTGTCTCTTCTGAAGAATCTGCACCCATCTAGCACGACCACACTGTCACCCTGACTGGCTCTCCTCTGACCTTCACCCACAAGGGCACCCCCAACCTGCTGCCCATCCCATAGAGGAGTGGCTCCTTCAAATGGAGGACAATACCCTGTTATTCATCCCCCCATTCATATGTCCCTATCCAGCACAGCGCCCCAAGCTGAGGGACCTGTCCCCCAGCACCTCATCAGCTCTTCTATCAATGTCACAGCCCTGTGACAGGAGATTGGGATCCATCTCCTCCTGCCTGTGCCCCAGGCTGAGGGCATTGTGCCACATCTGGACTGTGTGTCCTGCTTGTAAACAGGACAAAGAAACAGAATAAAGAAAGATGATTCCTAGCCTAAAAGGAGAAATGATCCTGCTGTCAAGAAGTGGACATGAGCCCTGCCTGCCCTCCTGCCTGCCCCGTGCAGTCAGGTGGCTGTAGCAGAGGGGACCCACAGCCAGCCCCTCGATGGGGCTCTGCCAGCCCCTCGCCCTCCCCTCTGCAGTGACGTCATTTCTGCCCAGGGGCTCTCTGATGCGCGGGATGATGTCACAGTGCCTGCCGGCCAGCCCTTCTGAGGGCCAGTCAGGCTGCTGCAGTGGCAGTGACCTCACTCCAGCCCCCTCCCCACGGCCTGCCTCTCCCCTTCCCCTCTCCCCTCTCTGGACACCAGGGACAAAAGTCGGTGTCACGCAGCAGCTTTGCAGTGGTGGCCTCCGTGGTGGTGTTGCCAGGGAGGACATCTGCCCCTGAGCCAAAAGGACCTACTACTGCCAAGATGCATTTGGTGTTTCAAGCTGTCACTGGCAGAGGTCTTGCAAAGTCTTTCTGCAGTTGTGCCCAGGGACCTTCACTCCATGGGTCCTGGGCTGGGGCTTTCACTTCAGCTGAACCTGTGTCAGTCGTGACACAAGAAAGATACCTCTTACAGCTGTGCTCTGCATCCTCCTTCGTCCTAGGGCACCACTCGGTGTCCTTCGCTCTGCTCACAGTGTTTGTCTTAGCTCAGGGATGAACCAGATTAGATCTGCTTGACTCTTCTGAGGCCCTATCCAAGGCCTCCTGCCTGTTGCACCTACAGCACAAGAACCATTACTTTCCCTTACTGTGCAGATTGACCTAATGGGTCTGTTCATATTAATCCCTTTTAATTTCCCTAGTTGGAAGGGGACATATTCCCAGACTGGGGCAGGCTGCTGGGCTCTGCCACAGCCAGTCAAAGTCACCCACTCTTGAGTCTTTCAGCCTGAGTTTATCACACATGGTCCAACACGAGTTTCTCGGCATCTCAATGGCTGTTTCAAGTGTAGTTAACTCCAGGAATTTACGGGTAAGTGTGCCAGTGTGAGAAACATAGTTGTGGTTTTGCAATAGAAGGCGAAGGTCCCACTGTCCCAAATTAAGGAGGAGAGCTAAGAAAAACAGGACAAGAAGTGCGAAGTCAGTAAAAAGAAAAATCATGAACCTCTAGTCATGAGAGAATAAGGAAAAAAAAAAAAAGGAAAAGGAGAAATTACCAGTTGGTCAAAAAAAATGTACATATATGGCATAGAAGGGCATCGAGTAGGCTGTGAACCTGCAGTACTCAGCCAATGAGGACATGGGGGAAATCAGGTCATAGAATCATAGAAACACAGGGTTGGAAAGGACCTACAAGATCATCTAGTCCAAATGTCCTCTTATCACCAATACTACCCACTAAGCTGCTAAATCATATAACATAGCACCTCATCCAGGTGCTTCTTGAACACCGCAAGGGACAGTGACTCCTCCACCTCCCTGGGCAGGCCGTTCCAGTGCCTGACCACTCTTTGAGAGAAAAAGTTTTTCCTGATATCTAATCTAAATCTCCCCAGGCGCAACTCATGGACATTTCCTCGAGTCCTATCATTAGTTATCTGGGAGAAAAGGCCGACCCCCTCGTCATCACAACTTCCCTTCAGGAAGCCTTGGAGTGCAAAAGTGTAGGTGTCGGGTAATAGGGAATACAAGGTTATGATAAACTTTTACTGTGCACTTCTGCTTGCAGGACGCCCGCCATTGCAATCGCGAATAAAATAGCTTTGCAGAAGATCCTGTCTGAAGAAAATTATTGAGATTTTTCTCACAGCCAGGATGCGTGGTGCCAGCACACAGGAATCCCTCGCACAACCTACAGACTTGTCCAGGCCATAGTCTCGAGTTCCAATTGGATTTAACTCCATTCACCACAACCCTTTGGGCCCAGACACACAGCCATTTTTTTTACCCAGCAAAGCTCACGCCCATCCAAGACATGAGAAGCCAGTTTCTCCAGGAGAATGCTCTGGGAAGCAGAGTCAAAAGCTTTACTAAACCCTAGGTAAACAACATCCTCAGTCTTTCCCTCATCCACCAAGTGCATCGCATTGTCATAGAAAGAGATCAGGTTCATCAAGCAGGAGCTGCCTTTCATAAATCCATGCTGACTGATACCAATCACCTGGTTGTCCTGTATGTGTTGAATGATGGCACTCAAGATAATCTGCATCATAATGTTCCCCGGCACCAATGTAAGACTGACAGGCCTGTAGCTCCATGGGTCCTCCTTTTGGCCTTTCCTGTAGATGGGCATCACATTTGCTAGCCGACAGTAAGCTGTGACCTCCCCTGGCAGCCAGGACTGCTGATAAATGACGGAAAGTGGCTTGGTAAGTACTTCTGCCAGCTCCTTCAATACTCTTGGGTGGGTCCCCTCTAGCCCCATAGACTTCTGTATGACTAAGCGGAGTAGCAGGTTGCTAACCATTTCCTCTTGGATTAGGAGGGCTTCATTCTGCTTTCTGTCCCTACCTACCAGCTCAGGAGGCTAGGTACCCAGAGAACAACTGGGCTTCATACTAAAGACTGAGGCAAAGAAGGCATTAAGTACCTCTGCCTTTTCCTCATCTCTTGTCACTATGTTTCCCCCCATACAATTAAGGATGGAGATTCTCCTTAGTCCTCCTTTTGTTGCTAAGGCATTTATAAAGACATTTTTTATTCTCTTGCATGGCAGTAGCCAGACTGAGTTCCAGCTGGGCTTTGGCCCTTCTAATTTTCTCCCTGCACAGCCTCACAACATCTTTGTAGTTCTCCTGAGTGTCCTGCTCCTTCTTCCAAAGGTCATAAACTCTCTTTTCCTTACTGAGCCCTATCCAAACCTCTCTGTTCTGCCAGGCCAACCTTCTCCACTGGCTCATCTTTTGGGACATGGGAATGGCTTTTTCCTGTGCCTTTAGGATTTCCTTCTTGAAGAGTGTCCAGCCTTCCTGGACTCCTTTGCCTTTCACAACTGCCTCCTAAGGGACTCTGCCAACCAAGCTCTTTAACAGGCCAAAGTCAGCCCTCTTGAAGTCCAGGGCGGCAATTATGCTAACCCCGCTCCTTACCTCTCCAAAAATCAAAAACTCTATTAATTCGTGATCGTTATGCCCAAGATGGCCTCCAACCTTCACATTCCCCCCAAGGCCTTCTCTGTTCACAATCAAAAGGTCCAGCCGGGCACGTTCCCTGGTTGGCTCACTCAGCAGCTTTGTCAGGAAGTTATCTTCCACCCACTCCAGAGACCTGCTAGACTGATTCCTCTCTGCTGTGTTGTCTTTCCAGAAGACATCTGGGAAGTTGAAGTCTCCCACCAAACTGTATTTTCAGTAACCAAGTCAGTATCAGCCAGTGTGTGAGTGGCTCTAGGACACTGGACACACTCCAGGTATTCCAGACTTTGATTCAATAACCTGCAGTGCTCTAGGACAGAAGTCACTGAGCACAAGCCAACATGTCAAAGCTCTTTTGTGTTTGTATAAAGCATTCCCATACTTCAAACTCACCTCTAGAAGAGTCCGAAACACTCCAGGCACCCACAATTGACATAAGCAATGGCAGCATTACTGCAGGCTGTTGCAAGGAGTCCCAGAAGTGCCTTTCTGTGATGATCAGCTCTGGAGAAGGCCTTGGGTTGCTTAGCTTGGATGGAATGCCAGTGGATATTGGAAAGCAAGAGAACCAAGGCCTTGCACATCTCTGGGCCCCAAGGGCAGATGCCACTCACAGACATTGCCTGGGTGACATGTGGCAGAGATAGCTCCTGCTGAGAGGCAAAACCCCTCTCTCAACAGTAGGGATGAGGAACAAAGCCTTCATCCCATTTGGCTGATCTCACAGTGATACCCAGGCACAAAGCTGCCAGGCAGTCACCATGACTGTGGCAGTGTGCTGCTCTGTCAAGTAACTAGTAACATTTCATGAGAATTCAGCCCTAGTGCTTCTTCTGCAACTAAATGTTGCTTTTCTAACCCTGTCAGGCTTCTCATGCATACCACCTTTTCTTTGTGGTGTCTCCTTCCTAGGGAGGAATAACACCAAGCACCTGTACAGGCTGAGTAGAGGGGGAGGATCACCTCCCTTGGCGTGCTGGCAACACCCTTCCGAATGCACCCCAGGATCCCGTTGGCCTTCTTGGCTACAAGGGCACAGTGCTGACTCATGCTCAGCCTGCTGTCCACCAGGACTCCCAGGTCCTTCTTTGCAGAGCTGCTTTCCAGCAGGTCATTCCCAGCCTGTACTGGTGCTGGGGTTTATTCCACCCTAGGAAGGAGACAGGACCCTGCACTTGCCCTTGTTGAACTTCGTGGGGTTCCTCTCAGCCTATCTCTCCAGCCTGTTGAGGTCCCTCTGTGGTATCAGCCACTCCTCCCAGCTTTGTGTCATCGGCAAAGTTTGTGAGGGTGCAGTCTATTACATCATTGACTTCACTGATGAGTAAGTTGAACAACAGAGAGGAACTTTGGCATGTCCTGCAGCCCTGCACACCCTGGCAGGGCAATTCCTGCTGCAGAAATAAGTCAGCACGATGCTTAGAGAAGGCCAGTCAGTGTTTGCTTTGTCTGCTTCCAAGTGTGTTCCCCAGGAGGGACCCTGCTGCCTTCCAGGAGCTGTGAGCCCAGGAGCCCCAGGGCCATGGGCAGGGAGCCTGGTGGGGGGCAGAGCAAGGGAGGCCTTGGGCTGGGCCTGTGCTGCTGAGCTGGGCCGGGCTCCTGGGCCCAAGGGGAGCTCCTGGCAAGCGGGCAGCGCTGCAGAGAGCCAGCTCTGCCCAGGAGCAGCTCCTCTGCCCAGCGCAGCAGGGCTGGGGGCACTGCCTGCAGAGACAGAGTGGGTAAAGAAAGGCAGGCAGAAGTGGCAGGATGCACAGAGTTCGCTGGGGGAGAACACTTGCCAGCCCTGACCCCGGTAAGTCTCTGGCTGGAGGGCAATGCAGCCGCAGCTCTGCCCGGGGAGCTGCCCAGGGTGCTGCGGGGAGGCTGCTGCATGGGACAGCCTGCTCAGAGCTCCAAAGCACCCAGTATCATTTCCCAGGCATTTTTTTTTTTTTCACAAGAATGATCAAAGAAGGGATTTTCTGCCCTCTTTTTAGTTACCTACTCTACTGGACAGGGAGGGGAATTAAGGAGACACGGAAAAGGAGCTGTCCAGCGTGAGCACATTGCTGAGACTCCTGAGCTGTTAACTTTGATGATCAGTGGGTTTGTGAGCAGCCCCAAAACTGCCTTCAGCCTCTCCTCTTCCTATCGAAAGCTACAGCATCAACTTTGCTGAACCCAGCAGGGCTTTCTGACAGGTCCTTTTCCACCTACAAAGACACACATCCAGCTAGCCACTGTCCTGTATACAGGTAGGTTTCTGAAGGGCAAAGATTACTGCATAGAGTTTGGGGTGGTGTGAGAAAAACCCAATAATTTTCTCGGACAGGATTTTCTGTGAAGCTATTTTATTCGTGATTGCAATGGCGAGTGTCCTGCAGGCAGGAGCGCCCAGCAAAAGTATATCATAATCCCATATTTCCTATTACCCAACACTTGATTCCTGCCGTTTCCTCATTGGCTGAGTACAAGTTCACAAACTATTCGATGCTTATTACTATACCATATATGTAGAATTTGATTTGACCAGCTGTTAATTTCTCCTTTTCCTTTTTTATTTCCTTCTTCTCTCATGACTAGAGGGCGCATGATTTTTTGTTTTTACTGATTCTGCACTGCTCGTCCTGTTTTTCTTAGCTATCCTTGTTTTGAGAGAATGGGGCCTTTCCTTTATCTGTGTATCATACTCCCCACTTCCATGTCACTGTCATGCCTGCACAATCACTTTTGAATATGCAAGGTTAGTGGAATTTTCCACTGCAAAAACACATTCTACTGCAAAAACACAAGACTCTTTCTCACACTGCGGTTGTGAGCAGAAACAGGAAGAAGACGTGAGACAGGGAAAGAGCTCCTGGAAGTAAAAGCTTCAGGGATATGATCGAGGAATGAGTGGAAGGTAAATCAGAAATCTTGTCGGAGGGAGAATTCATCACAAAACTCCATATTTTTTCATTCAGTGCAGACCGCTTCCTCTGTGCAAGCCCCCTTGCCTCCTGTCCCGCTAAGAAAAGCCTCTGCCCTCACAGCCTTTAGAGCTGTGAGCTGCCCTGCAGGATGCAAATCTTTCCCATCGTCTGCTTGCATGATCTAGAAGCCTTGTGTAGTGGAGGAGATGCTACACGCAAGGACATGCTGTTGCGCTGGAGAAATGGATGTTAGGTGTCCTTGGCTAGAGGTGTGGTGCTGAAACCTTGCTCAGGTACCTTCAAAAGGGCTGGGCACTGAGGGATTGGCAGTGGCCTCCTCTGCTCTCAGCAGAGTCTGGCTTCTTTTCAAGTGTAATATGAATGTTATTGCCCTTGGTGCCCAAAATCTGCAAGTGCCGGGCAGCTGGGAACAAGCCCAGCCAGCTCCCTTCACTCTGCACCAAGCCACAGTGAATCCCTTTGCCTCTCAGGTCTCACAGCCATTCACTCTGAGTTAAGCAGAAAATCTCAGGATTTCTGACTTCAGAGGACACTGTTGGGGCATGATGAAGGGGATGAGGGTGTGTAGAATAAAAGTGGCCCTAAAGCACTTTTCTGCCAACTACATTCTGTAGCTCTGGCAATGCAGATGCAGACATGCCCTTCTGGGTAAGAAATGATTTCATTTGACAAAATCTGAAAATAAAACCTTGTCCTGCTGCCATGGTCCTGTACACTCACTGCGCTGGGTCAGGACTGATTCCCTTGAGAGCCCGGGAGCAGAGGCCCTTGCTCCTCATTGCACACTGAACCTTAAAAAATGAAGCTCATGTCATGGAGCTGAATGAAAGATTCCAGTAGAGAAAGAAAAAGCATGGCAGTATGGCTGGGGGAATGGCATAGGTTTCACTCAGAAAAGCCTGTCCTAACATATCATTGTCTTTCCCTTCCTGTGCAGATCCCCATACCTAGAGGCAGCACATGTCCAACAGCAGCTCCATCACCGAGTTCCTCCTGCTGGCATTCGCAGACACGCGGGAGCTGCAGCTCCTGCACTTCGCGCTCTTCCTGGCCATCTACCTGGCTGCCCTCCTGGGCAACAGCCTCATCCTCACCGCCGTAGCCTGCGACCACCGCCTCCACACCCCCATGTACTTCTTCCTCCTCAACCTCGCCCTCCTCGACCTGGGCTGCATCTCCACCACTCTGCCCAAAGCCATGGCCAATTCCCTCTGGGACACCAGGGCCATCTACTATCAAGGATGTGCTGCACAGGTCTTTCTGATTGTCTTCTTGTTTTCAGCAGAGTATTCTCTTCTCACCATCATGGCCTACGACCGCTACGTTGCCATCTGCAAGCCCCTGCACTATGGGAGCCTCCTGGGCGGCAGAGCTTGTGCCCAGATGGCAGCAGCTGCCTGGGGCAGTGGGGTTCTCTATGCTCTGCTGCACACTGCCAATACATTTTCCCTGCCCCTCTGCCAAGGCAATGCTATTGACCAGTTCTTCTGTGAAATCCCCCAGATCCTCAAGCTCTCCTGCACTAACTCCTACTTCAGGGAAGCTGGGCTTCTCACATTCAGTAGTGTTCTGTTCTTGGGGTGTTTTGCTTCCATTGTGCTCTCCTATTTGCAGATCTTTAGGGCCGTGCTGAGGATGCCCTCTGAGCAGGGCCGGCACAAAGCCTTTTCCACGTGCCTCCCTCACCTGTTTGTGGTCTTTCTGTTTCTCAGCACTGGCATGTTTGCCTACCTGCAGCCCCCCTCCCTCTCCTCCCCGTCCCTGGATCTGGTGGTGGCAGTTCTGTACTCAGTGGTGCCCCCGATATTCAATCCTTTCATCTACAGCATGAGAAACAAGGAGCTCAAGCGTGCTATCAGGAAAGTGATTACTTGGATTTTTCTTAAGATTGATACATTTCTCCTCTTTCTCCACAAGTGACTTCCTTTGTTTTCCCTTGGAGGCTTGGTACTTACTTTCATTACCATGATGTTATATTTATCTTCAGTGTCATTTCCATGTATTACTTTTGTAGAAAGAAGTATTTTATTCACCCCACTTCTCCCGAGCTATGAAATTGCTATTTTTTTTTCTCTGGACATTTTTTGTCTACCTGGATGCCAGTACTCTCTCTTAGCATCTGCTTAATAAAATGGAATCTCCCCAGTGCACTGCCTGAAATCCTGTCTCTTCTTTCAAAGATGTTGCCAATAACATGGCTGAGCAGTGTGGTGGTTTCACATAGATGGGCAGCTGAAGTCCTCCACACTGCTCTTTCACCCCCCTCTAAAGGAAAAGCTGGAGAAAAAAGAGTGGAAAAGGACTCCAGGGTTGATTTAAGGGAGAGGCAGATGACTGATATATTTCAGTCATGGTCTTAACAGACTTTGTAGAGAGATTCAGGTACGTTATTGAGCATTACTAACAGACGAGAGCAGTGAGAAACTAAAGGCTTAAAAACACCTTCACCCCCGTCCACCGTCTTCTACCTCCTCCCCCCAGTGGTGCAGCGGAACGGGGAATGGGGGCTGCAGTCAGTCTATAACACTTTGTCTCTGCCGCTCCTTCATGGTCACCCTCTGCCCCTGCTCCAGTCTGGGGTCCCTCCCATGGATGCCATCCTTCCCGAACTGATCCCCCCAGGCCCCCAGCTCCTGCGTGGGCTCCTCTCCATGGGATACAGTCCAGCCTGGAGTCTGCTCCGGCAGGGGTCCTCCATGGACCACAGCCTCCTCCAGGCCACATCCACCTGCTCCACCGGGGGCTTCTCCATGGGCTGCAGCGTGGAGATCTGCTCCATGTGGGACCCATGGGCTGCAGGGGGACAGCCTGCTCCACCAGGGGCCTCTCCACGGGCTGCAGGGGAACTTCTGCTCTGGTGCATGGAGCACCTCCTGCCCTCCTTCTGCACTGACCTTGGTGTCTGTACCAAGGACTGCTTCTCACTACATTTTCTCACTCCTCTCTCCCAGCTGCAGCTTCAGAGCAGGTTTCTTTCCCCCTTCCTTAAATCTGTTCTCACAGAGGCCAACCCAGCATCGCCCATTGGCTCGGCTCTGGCCAGCAATGGGTCACTTCTGGAGCCATCTGTAACTGGCTCTTATTTAACATGGGGCAGCTTCTGGACTCTGCTCACAGGGTCCAGCCCTAGATCCCCCCTGCTACCAAAACAGTGACACGTAAGCCCAATACAAGCTGCTGCACCTCAGAAGGCCTGTAACTCCATGCGTTTGGGAGACAAAAAGCTCATCACCATCATATGAGCTGTGAGATATCAAGGGTAGGATTTAGGAGTAACCTGTTGGTGTCTGATGACAGTGAAAGTGGTGAATGGCCACTGAGGTACATCCCCGCGTCTGTCCCACATCGGGCAGGGCAGAGGACATCCTCTAGGAGAGTAATGTGGAGCTGCCTGGGAAGCTCAGGGGTTCTCCCTAGGGAGCATGTCCCAGGGGTGGGCAGTGCCTGGAGCCCTACAGAGTGAGAGCTTGCCCAAGGTGGAGTCACCCATAGGAACAGTGCCAAATTTTGATGTCCCCAGGCAAACAAGAACTCAGTGCCTGTGGGATTCAGTGAGGGACCAGCATGCTCAAAGAAGGAAGGCTGGAGAGGGGTTCCTCTCATCCTCAGGGAAGTCCAGCTGCCCGGATCTATAAAATACCTGGAAACCCCTAGAGTCCTTGGAAATATTCCCTAGTCTTCCTGAGCATCTGCCACAGATATTGAATCCAGAGTGAGAGTTTAGCAGCAGTGATCCCAATACAGATAGGTCTACTTCCCACCGTGTGCAGCACAGCCAGTGTGCCGTCACCTCTTGGGCACCACAGCATGCTTGGTCTGCTCATAGCACCACCAGCTCAGGGCCACATGGGGAGCATGGGGAGGTGGCCAGGAAGAGCTGGAGAGGAGAGAGGAGGCATGAGGAGAGATCAGATGGGAGCTGACCTTGTCTAGAAGTTGCCTCAAATACTGGTGTTCATCTCATCCAAGACAAGGTCTGGACATATCCATTAATCCCTAAACCTAAATGCTACTCCACACCCTGACAGGAATCCACTACTCTAATGTTTGACCACAATATCCCTTGAAGCCAAACTTAGTCCATAGCCTTTTTCCATTACCCTTACACTCTTGCTCGCCCTGATCCCTGCCCTTAACACTAGCATTAAAATGCTCTAGTTAACCCTAGTCTTCTTGCAGACCTAAACAAAACCCTAAACCACAGAGCTTGACCATACCCTAACCACAGACCTGACACCACAAGCAGAACACCAAACACTTCCACTAGATTTTGCTTCATCTCTAACCCAGAAAAGTGAGCTCTAGTCACTAATGCCATACATGAACAACTAACACCCAAAGCCCCCATTCCTGTGCATTAACCTCCTCACCTTCAGCCCCTCTCCTGACCCTTAACTTTAGGCGCTTACCCCCTTGGCGCAGGGCAGGAGCCGTGAGGTTGCTGTGCAGTCACATGGCATTCAAAGATGAATGTGAGGGGCCGTGGATCTGATCAGCTCGTCAAACACAAGGACGAGATGGGTGGGAATGCTCTGATGAGCTCAGCTCTGCCTCAGGATCTCCTGCCCCAGCAGGAGGAATGTGGCTGTGGCAGTGACTGTGAGGTCACTTCTGTCTCTGCAGATGAAAGGGCAGCAGCAGGAACGTGTCACGGAAAGGGACTGTGAGGTCACTTCTGTCTGAAGTAGCTGACAGGTCACCCTTGGCTTCTCCCTGGGACCTGCACTTTTTGGCTGACATCTGCCAGTGGCCCTGGTAGGCCAGCAGAAGGCACCTGGTTGGCATGCTGACTGTGGGATCCCCTCTGCCTCCATACCCAGGAGGACCCAGACAGAAAGAAGGCCCGCATATGGGTTGTGCTGTCCCTTCTGCTTGAGTCCATGACTGGACAGCAGGAGGCACATGGCTTGGTTGTGTCCAGCCAAGAAGCTGCAAGGCCAGCAGCAGGCCCATGTCTTGGAAGATGCTGGTGAGGTGACTTCTGTCTGGTTTGTTGACAGGCAGCAAGGAGCCTGATGGGTTGGGATGCCTACTTCAGGAGTGGTTTCCACACTTATTGAGCTTTCTTTGGAAGTAGGAAATAGCAGGAGAGAAAAAATTGCCACAAAGTGCACCTTGGAAGGGTGGCACTGGCCATGAGGAGGAAGAAATATCTAGGGGAATAACTGGTCTTGCTGCTAGAGACTGAGGCAAAGAAGGCATTAAGTGCCTCAGCCTTTACCTCATCTCTTGTCACCAGGTTTCCCCCCACATCCAATAAAATATGATGATTCTCCTTAATCCTCCTTTATTAAAGTATTTATATAAACAGTTTTTATTGTCTTTGACAGTAATAGACAGATTGAGCTCCAGCTGGGCTTTGGCCCTTCTAACTTTGACCTGCACAGCCCCATAAAGTTCAGGACACAGCTCCAGACAAACTGACAGCATGCGTGAGAAGGAAGCACAGAAAATGCGGAACCTGGCAGCCTCCCATCCCCTACCCTTCTGTGACTCTGTGCTGCAGTTCCATTCAACTCATTACTCCTGTATTATCCAAACTTTCCTGCAACTCCTGATGCTGCCATCTTGTCAGAGAGAGCACAATCACGTGAAGGTTAAACTGTCTGCCTGCAGACATGAACAGCTGACAGAATGGAGTGTCATTGTGGGGGAACCTTGAGAAACTGCAGGATTTTGCCTACAGAATCCTCTCGACATTTACAAGGAGAAGAGCTTAATCCTGCACCAGAGGAAGAGGAACCCCACACATGAGGGCAGACTGAGACCCTGCTGAGTGAACAGTGCCCAAGAGGAGGAGGGCCTGGAACACCACGACGGATGCCATACGAGCAGTGGTGCCACTCACCAGGAACCAGGCCAGCTTCAAACAGAGCTGCCTTAAGAGGAGCATTGCACCAAGAAAATCTGAGTTATCAGACTCAGCTGAGATCCAGTAAGACACCACACGGACAAGGGTCTAGAGCCAGCAGGGAAAGATGTGCAAGTGTGGGAGTCCTTTGAACAGCCAGGTGTAGACAGGATAGAGGGCTGTGGCAAGGCTGAAAGTCCCAACAGGACCCAGGTCTTTGTGTCCATGGCTATGGCTGTTGTCTCTGCCACTGAGGCCTATGAGGAGACAGCTTGTCATTAAAGTACCAGGGAATCATTGCCTCCTCGACCCCACCCATGAACCAGGCAGGGGTCATACCATTCTCCTGCACTTGGCCATGCACATCCCCATCTCCTACTGCCCCAGGAAGAGCCCTGAGCAGTGTGTGACAGAAACAGATCTCCCTTCCTGGGTGCCAGGGGACAAGGTCTGTTCCTTTTCTTTGGTGAAACACATCCAGGTTGTCTACACATCAGTGTCACCTTTACACTGCCTTTGTCTCCTTGTTCTCACTGCCTCCTCCAATGTTCTGCTCTAACGAGCTCCAAGGGAGGCTGTGTCAGTCCTGGCCCTCAGGGAGACACTGCAGGAAACTTGCCTCTGACTTGGACTTCTTGAGAGATTTCTTCAATTGTCTCTCAGTGCCTGAGGTTCGTGGGCCCATCACCAAAACTCCCAGAGGGGTGATTCCAATGCCTTGGGCTGGGCCTCTGGTGCTGAGCTGGGCCGGGCTCCTGGGACAGAGAGAGCTCCTGGCAAGAGGGCCCTGGTGCAGAGAGCCAGCTCTGCCCAGGAGCAGCTCCTCTGCACAGCGCAGCAGGGCTGGGGGCTCTGACTGCAGGCACCCAGGCAGAAAGTGATTCCAGGCAGCCTGGAGGGTGTGGGCAGAGGAGAGCTCAGTGCAGGAGAAACCTTCACAGCTCTGCACATGGTAAGTGTCCGGCTGCAGGACAGTGCAGGAGAGGTTCCTGGAAGGGGCTCCTGGATCCGGGATGTCTCTGCCTGGCCAGGAGCTGCCAGGATGTCTCGTTGTGGCTCGTGCTGTGTGGAGGAGAAGGTGCTGCAGAGCAGCCTTGGGCAGAGGAAGGGGAGGGCAGGGGCTGCCTGCAAAGAGAAGGCACTTTCTGCAGTCTCTGCCTGCATTTTCCTGCTCTAATTCTTGCGCAGGCTCTGTGTTAACAGAGTTGTAGGGATTGCACAGGTGAAGGAACTTCCTATTGCATTGAACTGAGACATAAACAGGTTAGTGATGAACCTGAGAATATCCCTTCCCTTCTCTCTGCTTACACACTGCACCAGGGCTTTTCTGAGCTGTTCTTTAGGACCTGCAGACAGGGAGATGTCCCTGGGAGGTGTCTGCAGGGCAGAGCTGGGCACACAGCGGATGGGATGGTGTCTGTGAGCATGGACAGGAGGAGACGTGGGGACAGAGAAAGAGCTGCTGGCAGGGACAGCTGCAGGCAGCAGGGACATGGGCAGGCAGTGAGAGGGAGCTGCTCTCTCCCTGCCATCCCCTGAAGTGCAGGCGCCTTCCTTGCAGCAGCCCCTGGTCTCTCCTCCCCAGCACAGCTTCTGTCATGGCATGTATAATCTGTGGAGCTGAGAATACGGGGTGTCTGAAGCCTAAATCTCTGTGTAAGTAGACACATTTGCTGCAGGCCCCCTCCACCTTCCTCCATGGAAGAAGGCACAGAATCACAGAATCATAGAATATCCTGAGTTGGAAGGGACCCACAAGGATCATCGAGTCCAGCTCCTGGCTCCACAGAGGTCTTACCCCAAAATTCCTACCATATGACAAGGAGCATATTCCAAACGCTTCTTAGACTCCAGAGCTCTTTTCCCTCTGCTGCCTGTGCCGGCCAGGTGGCACAGGGGTGTGAGGACAGGTTCTACCTCACCGACAACGCAGCCTCGGCACCGGGTTGGGTCCGCCCTGCCTGCCCATGCCTGCTTCTCTCCCTTGCCCAGCGTGGCAGCTGCTGGTGCCTGATTCTGACAGGGAATGCTGTGCATGGAGGGTGAAGCAGGAGGAAATGCTTCCTGTTCTCTCCGGCCAGACACAGGCAGTCTGTGAGCTGATTTCATCTCTCAGGGTGAGGAATAGAGAAGACTCACATGGAGTCACACAGCCAAACACCCCTCACTCAACAGAGGGATCCCCTTCCCTGGAACCCTCCTCCAAGTACATGGCTCTGTTGGCACCTCTGTGTACCACTGCTCTGGAGCAGAGGTGGCCCATCTGGGCCGCTGCTGGGCAGACGCATTTGCTGTGTACAGGACACTCAGCCAGCACAGAGCAGGGCTCCAGCCAGGGAGAGACAAAATGGTCTTCTAGAAAGAAAGGCGATGTGAAGGCTGCATTGAAGAATCAAATGGCTACAGCTCAGAGCAATTTTCCCTAACACTCTATATTTTTTCTTCTTTGGCAGTGTCCCTGATGAAGGCCAGCAAATGCCCAACAGCAGCTCTGTGAGCGAGTTCCTCCTGCTGGCATTCGCAGACACGCGGGAGCTGCAGCTCCTGCACTTCGCGCTCTTCCTGGCCATCTACCTGGCTGCCCTCCTGGGCAACGGCCTCATCCTCACCGCCGTAGCCTGCGACCACCACCTCCACACCCCCATGTACTTCTTCCTCCTCAACCTCGCCCTCCTCGACCTGGGCTGCATCTCCACCACTCTGCCCAAAGCCATGGCCAATTCCCTCTGGGACACCAGGGCCATCTCCTATGCAGGATGTGCTGTACAGGTGTTTGCATTTGTCTTCTTGATATCAGCAGAGTTTTTTCTTCTCACTGTCATGTCCTATGACCGCTACGTTGCCATCTGCAAGCCCCTGCACTACGGGAGCCTCCTGGGCAGCAGAGCTTGTGCCCAGATGGCAGCAGCTGCCTGGGGCAGTGGCTTTCTCCATGGTGTCCTGCACACGGCCAGTACATTTTCCCTGCCCCTCTGCCAAGGCAATGCTGTGGACCAGTTCTTCTGTGAAGTTCCACAGATCCTCAAGCTCTCCTGCTCAGATGCCTACCTCAGGGAAGTTGGGTTTATTGCATTTAGCTTTTGTTTAGGTGCTGGTTGCTTTGTTTTCATTGTGGTGTCCTATATGCAGATATTTAGGGCAGTGCTGAGGATGCCCTCTGAGCAGGGCCTGCACAAAGCCTTTTCCACGTGCCTCCCTCACCTGGCTGTGGTCTCCCTGTTTATCAGCACTATCGTGTTTGCTGGCATGAAGCCCCCCTCCATCTCCTCCCTATACCTGGACTTTGTGGTGGCAGTTCTGTACTCTGTGGTGCCTCCAGCACTGAACCCACTCATCTACAGCATGAGGAACCAGGAGCTCAAGCATGCACTGAAGAAGCTGTTTCAGTTGTCTTCCAGAAGCAATTAGCTGCTGCTCTGCTGCTGCAATGGGAAAAACTCACCAAAAAAACACGGTGTGAGGCACAGCCTTTCAGTGCCAGGTACCAGGTCCACAAATGCTGGCCCCAAACTGTGAGAAGCAAAGTAATAATGTTACGTACAGAAGGAGAGAAGATGGATCCTGAGGATACAGGGCTGCAGGCACCTGTGAGCAGTACGGACACTGACCTGCGGTCTCAATGCTCTTAGGGTAGGGAATAGGAGAAAGAGGCCAGTGCCTGTCCTGTGCCACCTCCCCTCCAGCCCTGCCCTCCTACAGGTGGAGTATTTCTCCCTTACTCGGGCACCAGCAGCGCTTTGCCTCCTCCTCCTCCACAGGGAGATGAGCCACAGGCCTGGCTGTGTGTGAGGGAGCAGCAGACCTGAGCAGAAAAAAAGCCAGTTTCATGGCACCGGGGCATCTGAAGGGTCCAGCCCCTGCGGTTGGGTCTGTTCTCCGCAGCAAAGAGCTGTCACCAAGCCCCAGGTCTGTGGTTGCTCCTGCAGCTCTGAGGACCACTCCAAGGGCATCACAGTAACGAAGGTCAGGACCTATGAGGGTCAGCCTGCCCATGGATCGCAACAGGAGGTTGGTAGGATTCCATAGTACACAAGGACACAGACACCTCGTTGCTCCATTTTCATGAATGTCTTTATTACAAATTGCTACAAAACCCTACCTGTAAAGCAACTACATAGTGCAAGAAACTACTAAGTTACCACTAGGAAAGCAAATATGGGCTTGTGATGCTTTCCCTAAATCTGCACCAATAAATACTATTTGAGCTGCTACTGGTACGACACTCATGAATCCACTTGGTGGAGGGCACAAGGCAGGGCACCTTCCCCTTCTTTCTTTGGGGCCAGTCATGATAGCTCTTGAGTATTGTGAACATCGTTGGGTAACCCTAATGACATGCCTCCAGACTCTGTTTCTGGCTTTTTCCAAGGGTAAACAACTAAAGAAAAGGGTACCGGAGGGCTGTTGGCATAACTGCCTTGAATACAGAGAACGTCAAATAGTTGTCTACCTTGCCTGGTCTCGCACAGGACCCTTCTGTTGTGGGGTTGCTGAGAGCCAAAGAAGAGCAGGTGCCGATGGCTGCCACAACGGTGCACCGGCAGCAATAGCGCACTGACCTCCAAGTCCTCCAAGCTCAAGAGCTGTGTATTCCTGTGAGCAAAAAGTCAGACAAAGGGGGCAGGAGACCTGCTTGGATGATCAAGGAGATCCTGGAGTGACTTAAATGAAAGAAGAAAGCATACATAATGTGGAAAAGGGGACAAGCCACTTGGGAAGAATATAGGGACAATGTCTGAGGATGCAGAGAAGTGACAGGGAAGTCCAAGGCCTATTTGAAGTTAAATCTTGCAAGAGGTGTCAAGGACAACAAAAAGGGCTTTTTCAAATATATCAAGAGCTGAAGGAAGACGAAGGAAAATATGGGCCCACTGGTTAACGAGGAGGGTGCCCTGGTGACAAAGGATACAGAGAAGGCAGAATTACTGAATGCCTTCTTTGCTTCAGCCTTCACTGCTAAGACCAGCCCTCTGGAATCTCTGAGCTTCGGGACAAGGGAGGAGATCTGGAGAAACGAGGACTTTCCCTTGGTTGAAGAGGATCAGGTCAGAGATCTCTTAGGCAAACTTGACACCCACAAATCCATGGACCTCGATGGGATACATCCATGAGTGCTGAGGGAGCTGGCAGATGTTACTGCTGGCCCACTCTCCGTCATCTTTGAAAGGTCATGGAGAACAGGAGAGGTGCCTGAAGACTGGAAGAAAGCTCATGTCATGCCAGTCTTCAACAAGGGCAAGAAGAAGGCCCCAGGCAACTACAGGCCGGTCAGCCTCACCTCCATCCCTGGAAAGGTGATGGAACAGCTCATCCTGCAGGTCATCTCCAGCATGTGGAGGAGAAGGTGATCAGGAGTAGTCAGCATGGGTTCACCAAGGGAAACCATGCTTCACCAACTTGATAGCCTTCTGTGATGGAATAGCTGAGTGGGTGAGGGAGAGCAGTGGATGTTGTGTACTCTGACTTCAGCAAGGCTTTCAGCACTGTCTCCCATAACATCCTCACAGGCCAGCTCAGGAAGTGTGGGATGGATGAGTGGACAGAGAGGCGGATTGTGAGCTGGTTGGATGGCAGAGGTCAGAGGATTGTGTTTAGTGGAACAGAGTCTAGTTGGAGGCCTGGAGCCAGCAGTGTCCCCCAGGGATCTACACTGGGTCCAGTCCTGTTCAACTTATTTGTCAATGACCTGGATGATGGAATAGAGTGCACCCTCAGCAAATGTAAAGATGTGCTGTGTTTCAGGTCAAAGTGCTCTGTTTTGAGTCAAAGCTCACCTTTTTTTTCTTTTCTTTTTTTTTTTTTTTTAACCCAAAGACCTCATGTACAGGTGCTGATAAGGTCTTGGTAGATAACCAAATAAAGGAACCAGCAGGTAGTCATTTTCTGTTTCATTTTCTGTGACTCTTGTTTCTCATAATTTCTCTTCAGGTACAGCAGTGCTTGTGGGATGAAGAGCCCAGCTGCAATGCGGAGGAAAAGCCCTGGTGGCCCTTGGGGCTGCCCCATTTTGCCCTGGCAGGCACTCCCTCTCTGTGAGTCGAGGTATTGCTGGCATTTGTAATCCCTGCTCAACTTTGTCCTTGGGGTTACATCATGAACGAATTCATCCTCAAAAGAAGGCTCTGCCCCATGAGCACCCGGTGTCCAGCTGGTTTGGAGATACTGCCAAGGAGTTCTCAGAAACACTGACAAGCATTGCAGAGTGATAGGTTCACTGAGACTGGAGGGGACGTCCAAAGCCCATCTAGCCCACCCCACTAGCCAAGCATGGACACCTAAACCAGGCAGCCCAGGCCCATTTCCAGCTGTTCTTTGGGTATCTCCAATGATGGGGACTCCGGTACTTTTTAGGAAACATGATCCAGTGCTTGGTATTACTCACAGTAAAAGTGTTTTCCTGTGTGGAATGTCATGTATTCTCATGTCTTGTCCTGTCATGGAGACTGCTGAGATTGTCAGAGGAAAATACCTGATAGCGAATCCATGTCTCATAGCCACGTCATAGCAGCAGACAGAGACGGGGCTGAGGGACTCAATGTTTTCTCTGTATTAGTCTGTACCAAAAAGTTCTCCTAGGCCTATGTATTCAGTAAAAGAGTTCAAGGATGAGAAGAGCATGTGTTGACAGGAAGGCCATGAAAAGCCACCAGGACAAGGGCCAGTTTCTGCCCCTGCAGGGGACTGACCCTGGGCAAGGCCCAGCTTGGGAAGCAGCCCTGTCAGACGTTCTTGGTGGGCAGTGAGCTGGGCAGGAGGCAGCCGTGTGCCCTGGCAGCACAGGAGGGAAGGCTGAGGGGCACCTCACTGCAGCCTGCCAGGAGCTGCAGGGATGTCAGGAAGAGCCCAGGGCCAGGCTCTGCCCCGCAGCCACGAGCCCTGCCTGCCCTTCTCTGGCCATGCTGCATGCGGTAGCTGCAGCAGAGGGGACCCCCAGCCAGCCCCTGCATGGGGCTCTGCCACCCGCCTCACCCCAGCCCTCTCCAGTGCCCTCCTTGCTGCTCTCTGATGCACACCAGGACCTCCCAGTGCATGCTGGCCAGCACATCTGCTGAGGGCCAGTGCAGCTGCTGCAGGGGCAGGGAGCTCAGCATGGTCCTTGCAGCCCCCTGCCCTGGGCCTCCCTCTCCCCTTGCCCTCGGCCCAGGCTTGTCTCTGCTGGCAGGAGCGCTCTTGGCATGCGCTTCCTGGCCTCCCCTCGCCTGCGCACAGCTGCTGCCCACTCAGGCTGCTGGCACAAACGTGTCCTCACAAGCAGCACCACCCCTTCGGCTGCTTCTCCTGGCCTCCCCAACCCCACTGCATAGACTCCTTGTCTCTGCCGGGCCACCTCTTAAACACCCAAATACATCCCTTGGCTGTCAGCTCCCTCTCCCCTGCCCTGTGGGGTGACAGACCCAGAGTGGGACATGCTACCTGTATTTGACATAGTTCTTGTGTATTTGCACTGGTGATGGCACAAAAAGACAGCTCCTTCAGCAATCATGTACATCCTTCTTCATGTTAGGACACAACTCAATGTCCTTCACTCTGCTTTATCTCATGGATGAACTAGATCAGTTCTCCTTGATTATTCTGAGGCACAATGCAATGCTTTTTGCCTTCTGTCCCTACAGCACAATATGTGTGACTTTCCCTTACTCTGCGCATTGACCTGACGGGTCATTTCACATTTTTCACTTTCAAAACCTTAGTTGGACAGGGACCATTTCCAAAGTGGGGCAAGCTGATGGGTTCTGGCTCAGCCATTTGAAGCACGCTATACTTGAGTTTTTCAGCCTGAGTTTGCTAGAGATGACCCAGGAAGGTAAACGAATGTTCAAGTATCTAGTTTGAATAAGGGAGAGTATCATGGGTTTCCAATGGCCATTTCAAATCTAGGTCAATCCCAGGAACCCACTGAAGAAGAGGTTTGTCTTTGAAGGGGTTTCCTGTGCTGGGCTGGGCTGGAGTTACAGGGACAAAGACCACTGCCGGCAGTGGAGGTGCTATGGGAACTCCACCTGGCTCCACCTGATTTTCCTAAAGGGCTCCGGTCTCCTGCAAGTCTTTTCTGACATCTGCCGGTCCAGGGAGGTGCCTCAAACGCAAGGGGGCCACAGGAGGTTTTCCCTGGTTGCTTATGGTCAGACAGCAAAGCTCTGCCTGAATACCCAGTAATTTTTTTAGTACTTAACTAATAAAGCAACTACTCATCAGCTCAAATGATTCAATCCCTTCTGCTAAATGTCTCACGTGAAGTGTAATTTCTATCATGAAGAAATGCTAATTTCCATGATTTATATTCATCACAGGAGAAGAAATACTGATGATCTCCTTTACTTGCATTGTCATCACTTTGTCTATCATGGTGTGATCCCTCATCTTCCAGGCTCAAAACCCATCTTGATTACACAGACAGTGCTGAATGTCCCCTGTCCAGCTGCCTGTCTGGACCTATGCACTTCCCATGGTTCTCCTGGTTTGCCCTCCCCTTACTCTTTGATCATTCAGACAGCTCTCACCAACCTAGTTGCTGCTTTGAGTTTCAGTGAGTGCAAGGTCGGCCATCTATCAGCAGTCTGTCTAATGGTTTCCTTAGCAAGAAACTCATCATTTATCATTGAATTAGTATGATATGGATTAATATTAACACTACTATTTAAATTTCCTATTAATCAGTGTAAAATACATCATGTACAGTCATCTTTCTGGGAATGTAAACATCACTGGAGGCAACAAAATGAGGAACTTGAGCTTTGTTTGTTTTGAAAATTGCAGCATGATTTCCTGTTGTTTGTTTTTAAATAGGAAAAACCCTGCTTTTCCTATCTAAGCAGGGCTTCAAAGGAGAAACCCTAGACCAATATCTATAGGAGAATGATGCTCTAAACAGAAACGCAACAAAATTCAGCCTTTGAAATGAGGAAAGATTTCTAATAGATGCTCTTTGAAATCTTCCTCCTTAACTACACCATGAAAGCTCTCCAATTAGCTCTACAAGTCTTGAAGAAAACTTTGGGAGAGATATGGCTCCTTAGGAGTTTCTGCATTTTAATGAGTTCCATGGTGTATTTTGGTGCTGAGTCTATGAAGAACAGGTACTGAGAGGAGAATGACGTAACCGCTTGAACAAGTAAAGTCAGGAGGAAAAATTAAAGTGACTTGGAGTATTAATGGGCCCCACTGAGGGCTGTTACTAACAAAGCCTCCCCAGGGACTTGTTAGGGCAGATAATTGGAGGCCATGATTGCAGGTAGGCAAAGGCACTGTGCTGAGAAAATTCTTGGCTGGTTTTGGTGAAGTAAAAGATCCAAGGCCTGACTCCAGCCACTGGGAGGGGAGATCCTGCACCCCCCCATCCGGCTCAGGGATAGTCTTTGGGTCTGTGGGGTGTGGTGGGCAGTGTGATACTACAAGAACAGTGGTATGACACCTCCCAGCCTCTGCACATCGCTGCAAGGAAGCAATGAGGCCCCATTGCAATGAGTATAACATGTCTCCTCATAAGCTCTAGCCAAGAGGACAAAAATGTCAGGGCTGTTGGGGCCTTCCCTTCTTGCCAGCACCCTCTACCTTCTCCTCTGCAGTCTTTTCTGTGCTGTGCCACACTTTGTCCTATTTCCTTGAAGTCTGCAGACACCCATCTCTGTTCACCACCTTGATCTCATCCCAGCATTTCCATCATGTCACCAATGTCTTGTCAACCCTCACCAGCTGTTCCTTGAAACACAAAGCCATGCTTTGATCACAGACACTCTTTGGGTGACCTCTGGCACCACAGCATGACCCTTTGAGGGACATTTCTTCCTCCTCGTGGCCAGTGCAAACCTTCCAAGGTACACTTTGTGGCAATTTTTTCTTTCATGCTCTTTCCTACTACCTTAGAAAGCTCCATAAGGGTAGAAACCACTCCTGAAGTAGGCATCCCAACCCATCAGGCTCCTTGCGGCCTCTCAGCCAACCAGACAGGAGTCACCTCACCAGCATCTTCCAAGACATGGGCCTGCTGCTGGCCTTGCAGCTTCTTGGCCAGATGCACCCAAGCCTTGTGCCTCCTGCTTTCCAGTCATGGACTCAAGCAGAAGGGACAGGACAACCCATATGCGGGCCTTCTTTCTGCCTGGGTCCTCCTGGGTATGTAGGCAGAGGGGATCCCACAGTCAGCATGCCAACCAGATGCCTTCTGCTGGCCTACCAGGGCCACTGGCAGATGTCAGCCAAAAAGTGCAGGTCCCAGGGAGAAGCCAAGGGTGACCTGCCACCTACAGACAGAAGTGACCTCACAGTCCCTTTCCGTGACACGTTCCTGCTGCTGCCCTATCAACTGCAGAGACAGAAGTGACCTCACAGTCACTGTCCCAGTCACATTCCTCCTGCTGGGGCAGGAGATCCTGAGGCAGAGCTGAGCTCATCAGAGCATTCCCACCCATCTCCTCCTTGTGTTTGACGAGCTGATCAGATCCATGGCCCCTCACATTCATCTTTGAATGCCATGTGTCTGCACAGCAATCTCAAATTTCTGCCCTGCCCCAAAGGGCCAAGTGCATAAAGTTAAGGGTCAGGAGAGGGGTTGAAGGTGAGGAGGTTAATGCACAGGAACAGGGGCTTTGGGTTTTAGTTGTTCATGTATAGGATTAGGGACTAGGGCTCACCTTTCTGAGTTAGAGATTAAGGAAAATTTAGTGGAAGTGTTTGGTGTTCTGTTTAAGGTGTGACGTCTGTGGTTAGGGTATGGACAAGCTTTGTGGTTTAGGGTTTTGTTTAGGTCTGTTAAGAAGAAGTCCAGGGTTAAACAGCCATGTGACTGCACAGCAACCCCACTTTCCCTGCACTGCCCCAAGGGGTCAAGAACCTAAAGTTAAGGGTGTTAGGTATGGTTACTTATGGGATTAGGGACTAAGGACCACCTTTCATGGTGAGAGCTTAAGGAAATGTTTAGTGGGAGGGTTTGGTGTTCTGCTTGGTGTGTCAGGTCCATGGTTAGGGTATGGGCAAGCTCTTTGGTTTAGCGTTTTGTTTATATCTGCAAGAATACTAGAGTTAAATAAAGCATTTTAATGCTAGTTTTAAGGGCAGGGATCAGGGTGAGCAAGAGAGTAAAGGTAGTGGAAAAAGGTTTATGGACTAATTTTTGCTTCAAGGGATATTGTGGTCAGAAATTAGAGCAGTGGATTCCTGTCAGGGTGTGGAGTGGCATTTAGATTTAGGTATTAATGTTACAGGTTAGACTAGGGCCTCACCTGTCTGCTTTAAGTCTGCTTTATGGTGGGATCAACATTACCTGAACATTCTTACCTCTTCAAAATCATTAGCTTCTGCTGTCCAAGCTCCTCTTCCCTCCCCCAAATCTCGCATCTCTCCTGTCCAGGCTTCTCCTGACTTCCCCATATCAGTCATCTTCTTACGGGCAGCTTTCTGATGGCTTTCATGATCTCAGAGTATTTGTCTCACCTCGGCTGGCTACTCTGTTCCTGAGAAAGAAGCAGCTCGTAAGCCAGCAAGGAGAAGGACACCAAGGTCTGTAGGAGCACCCTTCACAATGTGCCCAGCAGCTCTGCAACACCACAAAAGCAGCCCTGAAGGATGAGTTCAGGCAAAAGCGGATACCTCTGACATGACAACCCCAGTCCAAGACCTCTTCCTCTATGGGGCCTACCAGCTACTTGGGAAGAGAGGATCTCACAAACTGTGTGCAAAGCAGGTGCATCTGCTGGCCTATCATGGACCCTTGGAAGATGTGAGCCTAAAGACACAGATGCCATCCGGGAGTCAAGGGGCGGCCTGTTGGCTACTTCGGAAAAAAGTCACCTCACAGGCTATTTAACAGCCATTAGCTTCCTACTGGACTTACAGCTTCTGAGGCATCACTGCCCTCGTAATACCATACGTACAAAACACCCCCTTTTTGGCCCAGAATCTGCCCAGCTAGAAGTGATCTGGTTGTGACCCTTCAAGCCCATGGCACACCTCCCGGGCTCCCAGCCTCTCTGACACACAGGAGCCAGTGCCGTGCCGGTTCTGTGAGGTGCTAGAGCAGGAGGAACCTTGCAGTCAAATCACTCGCCAGACTCCTTTGCTGGGGCTGCTGCGTGCCCTGGGGCTGCAGAGCTCTCCTCTGCCTGCTCGCACCAGATTGAGCACTTGAGCTCTGGTCAGTCCACCTTTGAGGAGATCACTCCTTAGGAGGGAAGTGCTGCAGTGGAGGCTGGCTGTGCCACTGCTGTGCCCACTGCCTGTCCCTGCCTGCAGTCCCAGCACAGCCCCACAGCAGCACTGCCACCAAGCTACAGGAGCAGCCAGGCCTGACCCCACCAGCAGGGCTCAGCAGGAGAGGGTGGCAGTGGCAAGAGAGCATCTCTGCATGCACCAGGCGCTGGTGTTCCCTGGCCGTGCTGCTGGGCCACGTCTCTTTCCCCCTCCACATCTGCACAAGGGCACTGGCTCTGCATACACAGAAAAGACCTTAGAGGAAGGATATTACAACAGAAGTCAATTGAATTGGTTTAAATAAACAAGCAATCTGAAGAATGACTTCTAATGGTGAACAACATTTCTAAGAATAAAGCTGGGAAGAAATACCACAAACCAGAACACAAGAAAGGCTTGACGTATAATGAGGAACATTATGAATGATTTGCAGAACAAAGCAGGCAGTTTTTTGCTTATGAAAAACAGATGAGCTTCAGCTTCCACACAGCACCCTTGAGCTCCTTGTTCCTCATGCTGTAGATGACGGGGTTCACTGATGGAGGTACCACTGAGTACAGAACTGCCACCACCAGGTCCAGGGATGGGGGCTTCAGCTGTGCAAACATGATAGTACTGATAAAGAGGGAGACCACAACCAGGTGAGGGATGCACATGGAAAAGGCTTTGTGACATCTCTGCTGGGAGGGGATCGTCAGCACAACTCTGAAGATCTGCACATAGGACAGAGCAATGAAAACAAAACACCCCCCAAATAGAAAAGCATTAATCACAACCATTCCAGCTTCCCTTAAGTAGGAGTTTGAGCAGGAGAGCTTGAGGATCTGGGGGATTTCACAAAAGAACTGGTCCACAGCATTGCCTTGGCAGAGGGGCAGGGAAAATGTATTGGCAGTGTGCAGCAGAGCATAGAGAACCCCACTGCCCCAGGCAGCTGCTGCCATCTGGGCACAAGCTCTGCTGCCCAGGAGGCTCCCGTAGTGCAGGGGCTTGCAGATGGCAACATAGCAGTCATAGGACATGACAGTGAGAAGAAAAAACTGCTGATATCAAGAAGACAAATGAAAAGACCTGTGAAGCACATCCTTGATAGGAGATGGCCCTGGTGTCCCAGAGGGAATTGGCCATGGCTTTGGGGAGAGTGGTAGAGATGCAGCCCAGGTCGAGGACGGCGAGGTTGAGGAGGAAGAAGTACATGGGGGTGTGGAGGCGGTGGTCGCAGGCTACGGCGGTGAGGATGAGGCCATTGCCCAGGATGGCAGCCAGGTAGATGCCCAGGAAGAGCCCGAAGTGCAGGAGCTGCAGCTCCCGCGTGTCTGCAAATGCCAGCAGGAGGAACTCGCTCACAGAGCTGCTGTTGGGCATTTGCTGGTTCTGGCCATGGGGACTTGCCCAAGGAGGAAAAGTAAAGTAAGAAAATACAACAGAATTATCTGACAAGGAGTAATTCATGCACATATATGTCAAGTCCCTTTGATGAGTTCTGTCCAGTTCTGCCTGAGGGTGTCCCTGGGAGCAGAGGACACTGCTTTGGTAATGCAGGAGGTAAACCTGCTCTACAGCAACAGATAAAGACAGGCAAAGGGTAATGCCAGATTCAATTCATTCCTGATATGTGATTATCCACATTTTTGCTCCCAATTCACCTGAAAGGAAGCGGGGCTGCAGGCCTCTTTTTTGCATATTTTCCTTCCTGCTGCACTCCAGGTGAAACCTGGATCTTCAGAGAAAGGGACACTCCCTTTAGTTCAGAATATTCTTCAGAGGGGAATGCCCGTCTGTCTATCAAGGCTGGTCTCTTCTGCTGGCATCTCTTTCAGCTGTATGACAATGACAGTCACATCCTCACCTGAAAAGAACCAGGACACTGCTGAGAGCAGAGGAATCCAGGCTCAAAGTGCACATCTCCAGACCCCCCACCCTGTCCCCATACTCCCCTTCCCCCAAGCACACCGAGGGCTCACTCCATGGGCATGTGAAACCCCCATCCCCAGCCAGCCTGGGAACAAGACCAGCAGCAGCACGGCCAGGTGGAGAAGCCAGGAGGAATGGCAGCGTGCTGCTGCCAGGGGAGGTAAGGCCAGGGAGGGACAGACGGACACTCAGCAGACCCTCCTGTGCTGCCATCTGGCTGCAGAGGAGGCAGCTCATGCTCGTTGCAATTGCTGTGTGCTCTGCTTTGGCCTGCAGACACCTCCCAAAGCCAGGGGGTATCAGGGGGTTTGTAGCTCCTAAAAATCAGCTAGGATAAAACCTAGCTGGGTAAAAGGATGAAAATATGATGTTGGTGCAGTCCGTGAGATGAGGTTTGGGAAGGTACTTTACAAATTTAATCACTGACATTCTGATTTCTCAGTGCAATGCTCCAGGAGTCTCAGCCTCCTGTACAATACTGACAATTCATTAACATGAAATCTGGCTCCCCTCCACTGCAGGAATCTGAAAGCACGGACTGCAGAAAAAGCCTTACCCTTCAGATAAACCAAGCCTTGATCTTCCTATTGAAATGTCCCCTCATAATGCCATTCTCTAAAGCGCTTCAGAAACAGAAAGAACTGTCCTGACAGATGCTATCAGCCATCGGATGTGCCAGCTGTAGAAGACCCCTCTGGCAACTGCACCTGCATTGCCCTGCTGCCAGAGACTCACGGTGTCAAGAGTCTGCAGGAGCCCGGCCCAGCTCAGCAGCACAGCACCCGACCATGGCATCGCTTGCTCTGTGCCATTGGACTCCCTCGAGGTGTCCCCAAGGCCTCGGGGCTGACAGCTCCTGAAGGCAGCAGGGTCTCTCCTGGGGTGTGGTGTTTGAAGCAGACTGAAGGCATCACTGACTGCTCCTCTCTGACCATGGGAGAAAAGCATTTTAGAAGTGTGATTTGTGCTGGAGTGTGTGGTTTTCTAACAACAGTACAAATGATTAACCCTTCCCTTTTCCATGGTGCGGTAGCACACCTCAGCCATGGCAGGCAGGGATCATTTTAACCATTCAAACACCCTTCACCATTTCTTTTAGGAACTGAGAAAGAAACATCTTGCTTATTGGTGTCCTAACAAGAGATAGGGGAACAGAATGCTCTAAAAGGGTTTCCGTGAAGAAAGGGGAGTGGGAGACTAAGACACCATTTGTTGAGTTTCCCCAGCTGTTCATCTGGAAGATCCTCTACCCATAGACAAATCTCTTCTTCCTCTCTCGCATGACCAGCACGGTGACTGGGATGTGGAACACCCTCATCATTGTGCTGGTGCCTACAAGCTAACACCTGCAGATGCCCGTGGCCTTCTTCCTGGGGGAGATTTGTTCTCCTTGCAGACCTTGTACAGCTCCACCACCCTGTGCCAGATGCTGGCCAGCTTCCTGACTGGGGACAGCACCCCCTTTGCTCACAGAGGTGGGAGCACTATCAGCTGCACCTTCTGCATGAATTGAGTGCTTCCTGCTGAGGGCCATGTCCTACGGTCAGCCCTGGGCTGTATGCCATCCCTGTTCTCTGCAAGGCTCGAAAGTGGAAGGTGTGACTCTAGAAGGCAGCTGTACCTTAACACAAGGGATTTCTTTCATGCACAGAAACCATTTAATTCTTTTCCCAGCTACAGTTCTGTGGTCCCAATGTTGTGGACCCCTTCTGTGATTTTTCCCCTTGCTGGAGCTCTCCTGCAGTGCCACGGTGATTCTCATAGTCTTTGCCTTCATAATCTGCATTTTGGATCCAATTTTCCTCTTCCTTCTCATGTGGTTTTCATGTGTGTGCATCCTGTGTTGGCATGCCCAAGGCCTTATCCACCTGCTCCTCTCTCCTCACTAGTGTCACTGTTTTCTATGATAGTGCCATCATTGTCAGTGTGGAACCCATAACAGCCTGCCCTGGTTTTGGCTAGGATAGAGTTAATTTTATCTCCTAGTTGCTGCTATGGTGCTGTGTTTGGGATTTAGGATGAGAATAGTGTTGATATCACAATGATGTTTTAATTGTTGCAGAGCAGTGCTTACACTAAGCCAAGGACTTTTCAGCTTCTCGCTCTGTCCTGCCAGCGGGCAGGCTGGGGGTGCAGCAGGAGCTGGGAGGGGACAGACCCAGGACAGCTGACCCCAACTGGCCAAAGGGGTATTCCATACCATCTGACGTCATGCTAAACAATATATAGGGGTGGCTAGCAGGGGTGGGGTGGGCAGCTGCTCAGAGATAGGCTGGGCATTGGTCAGTGGGTGGTGAGCAATTGCGTTGTGCATCACTTGTTTTGTATACATTATTATCAGTATTATTATTATAATTATTATTTTTTTCCTTTCTTTTCTGTCCTAATAAACTGTCTCTATCTCAACCCACAGGCTTTATTTTCCTGATTCTCTCCCCTATCCCAGAGAGGGAGGGAGGAGGGGGAGCGAATGGCTGTGTGGTGCTTAGCTGCCGGCCGGGTTAAACCACAACATAGCCCTCCTCAGAGATTTTAAGCAAGCCTTTTCCCAAACCTTCATCATGCTCCTGGTCAATCCTCAGGTTGAATAGAGGTGATGTGGGAAGGGTGGGAAAGGTGCTGGTTGAGCTGCTGACGTAGTCATAAGACCTGTCTCAAAGAGATGGGAAAGGACAAATTGATCAATGACATTCCTTGGGACTCAGAAAAGGCAGATGTCAAACCCATTTTCTACTCGAAGCACAAGCAGAAGGATGATTATGCCTAGTCAAGAATTAAAATGCTAGCCTTAACCCTAGCCCTCAGCCAAGAACTAAACAAAACTCTAACCCACAAAGTTTGCCCTCATCCTACACCTTGAGTAGGCATCTTGAGCAATCCCACCAATCCCTCCCTCAAAGCCCTTGCCATTCCATTAGCCATTCCATTAGCCATTCCATTAGCCCAAGCAGTTGACTTCTAATCTCTAAACGTTAAATTGAACACCTAAACCCCAAAGCCCTCCACTACACACAGAGCACATCTCATCTTCAACACCACTCCTACCCCTAACTTCAGCTGTTTGTCCCCTTGGGCAGGGCAGGGATTGTGAGGTCCTTGAACAAAGAGTCACTCTCCATCTTTTTTATAAGCCACCTTTAAGTACTGAAAGGCTGCGATGAGGTCACCCAGGAACCTTCTCTTCTCCAGGCTGTACAGCCCCAGCTCTCTCAGCCTTTCTTCAAAGGAGAGGTGCTCCAGCCCCTTGATCATCTTCTTGGCCCTCCTCTGGACCTGTTCTAACAGATCCACATGCTTCTTGTGCTGGGGGCCCCACACCTGGACGCAGGACTCCAAGTGGGGCCTCACAAGGGCAGAACAGAGGGGAACAATCACCTCCCTCCACCTGCTGCCCACTCCTCTCTTGATGCAGCCCAGGATACAGTTGGCCTTCTGGGCTATAACCACGCACTGCTGGCTCATGTTGAGCTTTTCGTCCAGCAGAGCCTCCAAATCCTTCTCTGCAGGGCTGCTCTCAATGAGTTCTTCTCCCAGCTGTCCCTCCTGTCTGGGACTTCCCCAGCCCAGGTGCAGCACCTTGCACTCGGACTTGTTGAACCTCCTTAGGTTCACATGGGCCCACTTCTCAAGCTTGTCCAGGACCCTCCGGACAGCATCCCTTCCTCTGTTGCATCAACTACACCTCTCAGCTTGGTGTCATCTGCAAGCTTGCTGAAGGTGCACTCGACCCCACTGTCTATGTCATTGATAAAGACATTAAAAAGTACTGGTCCGAGGACAGACCCCTAAGGTACACCACTCATCACCAGCCTCCACCTGGACATAGAGCCATTGACCGCTGCTCTCTGGGTGTGACCTTCAAGCCAACTCCCTATCCACTCAATGGTGCACCCATCAAATGCATCTCTCTCCAGTTTGGAGACCAGGATGTCGTGTGGGACCGTGTCAAATGTCTTACGGAAATTCAAGTAGATGACATTGGTTGGTCTTCCCTTGTTTTCTGATGTGGTCACTCCATTGTGGAAAGCCACCAGATTGGTCAGGCATGATTTACCCTTTGGTGAAGCCATGCTGGCTGTCTGAGATCACCTCTTTGTCTTGCAAGTGCCTTGACATTGATTCCAGGAGGATCTTTTCCATGGTCTTGCCAGTCAGTGAGGCGAGGCTCACCATTCTGTAGTTCCCTGGGTCCTCCTTTCTACCCTTTTTTAAAATGGGAGTGATGTTTTCCCATTTCCAGTCACCAGGGACTTCACTCGACTGCCAGAACTTTTCAAATATGATGGAGAGAGGCTTGGCAACTACATCAGCCAGTTCCCTCCGGACCCTGGGATGCAAGTCATCAGGCCCCATAGACTTGTATGTGTTTATGTTCATCAGGTGGTCCTGAACCTGCTCTTCACTTACAGCAGGTGGGACTTTGCCCCCCCCAGCTTCCATCTATGGGTTCAGGGAAACGAAAGACTTGGGAAGCCTGACTGGCAGTGAAGACTGAGGCAAAGAAGTTGTTGAGTACCTCAGCCTTCTCTGTGTCTGTCATTACCAGTTCACCCCTCTCATCCGTCACAGGGGGTACACTCTCCTTGGCCTTTCTTTTCTGAGCAATATATCTATAGAATCCCTTCCTGTTACGCTTTGCATCCCTTGCCAAGCTCAGTTCCATCCGTGCCTTGGCTTTCCTTATCCCATCCCTGCTCATCCGAAACTGAAGCATGCGTGAGGGCCTGGGAAAAGGAACCCTGGATCCACAGAAGCCATTTGGGAAACAAAACTTGTAGGTAGGAAGCGCAATTTTGTGGAGGTGCAGAGCTGATGGACACACTGTGGAGGATGCTCCTAAAGACATGTATGTCCTTTTCCCTCCTGACTACAATGCCACTTCCTTCTCAGGAATGGAGTAAGCCAACAGAGGTGAGACAGATACTCTACGATCATCAATGTCATCAGAAAGCTGATCCCAATAAAACATGGGAAGGTTAAGAGCAGCCTGGACAAGAAAGACGTGAGATTTTGGGGTGGGAAGAGGAGCATGGAAGCAGAAAATAATGATTTTGTAGAGGTAAGAGGGGTCATGTAATGTAGATATTGCGGTAACACTGACTTAAAACAGTCATGTATGGCCCTTACCTTATTTTAACCAGTAGTTTTAATCCCTAAACCTAAATGCTACTCCAGCACTCTGACAGAAATCCCCTACTCTAATGCTTGAACTCAAAGTACCCCGTGAAGCAAAACTCAGGCCATAGCCCCTTTCCCTTACCTTTATTCTCTTACTCACCCAAATGCCTTCCCTTGACACTAGCATTAAAATGCTCTATTTATCCCTAGACTTCTTGGCAGACCTAAACAAAACCCTAAACAGCAGAGCTTGTCCATACCCTAAACACAGAAGCACACCAAAACTTCCCAGTAAAAGTCTGTTTACTCTCTAACCCAGAAAGGTGAGCACTAACCCCTAGGGGACTAGAGAGAGGTCAGCTCTGCCTCAGGATCCCCTGCCCCAGCAGGAGGAATGTGACTGGGGCAGTGACTGTGAGGTCACTTCTGTCTCTGCAGTTGATAGGGAAGCAGCAGGAACATGTCACGGAAAGGGACTGTGAGGTCACTTCTGTCTGAAGTAGCTGACAGGTCACCCTTTGCTTCTCCCTGGGATCTGTACTTTTTGGCTGACATCTGCCAGTGGCCCTGGTAGGCCAGCAGAAGGCACCTGGTTGGCATGCTGACTGTGGGATCCCCTCTGCCTACATACCCAGGAGGACCCAGGCAGAAAGAAGGCCCGCATATGGGTTGTGCTGTCCCTTCTGCTTGAGTCCATGACTGGACAGCAGGAGGCACAAGGCTTGGGTGTGTCTAGCCAAGAAGTGCAAGGCCAGCAGCAGGCCCATGTCTTGGAAGATGCTGGTGAGGTGACTTCTGTCTGGTGGGCTGACAGGCCACAAGAAGGCTGATGGGTTGGGATGCCTACTTTAGGAGTGGTTTCCACCCTGATGGAGCTTTCTTTGGTGGCAGAAAAGATCAGGAGAGAAAAAACTGCCACAAAGTGCACATTGAAAGGTTGGCACTGGCCATGAGGAGGAAGAAATGCCCAGGGGATCAACTGCTCTTGCTCTAGAGACTGAGGCAAAGAAGGCATTAAGTGCCTCAGCCTTTACCTCATCTCTTGTCACCAGGTTTCCTCCCACATCCAATAAAGGAAGATGATTCTCCTTAATCCTCCTTTATTTAAAGTGTTTATATAAACAGTTTTTGTTTTCTTTGACAGTAATAGACAGATTGACCTCCAGATGGGCTTTGGCTCTTCTAATTTTGACCTGCACGGCCCCATAACATTTAGGACACAGCTCCAGACAAACTGACAGTATGCATGAGAATGAAGAACAGAAAAGGTGGAACCTGGCAGCATTCCATCCCCTACCCTTCTGTGACTCTATGCTGCAATTCCATTCAGCTGGTTACTCCTGTATTATCCAAACTTTCCTGCAACTCCTGATGCTGCCATCTTGTCAGAGAGAGCACAATCACGTGAAGGTTGAACTGTCTGCCTGCAGACATTAAACGCTGACAAAATGGAGCATCAGTGTGGGGGAATCTTGAGAAACTGCAGGATTCTGCCTACAGAAACATCCTGACATTTACAACGAGAAGAGCCTGGTCCTACACCAGAGGAAGAGGAACTCCACACATCAGGACAGATTGGGACCCTGCTGAGTGAGCAGTGCCCAGGAGGAGGAGGGCCTGGGCACCGTGAGGGATCTCATACAAGCTACTCAGCTAAGACCCGGTGTGACACAACATGGACAAGTGTCTACAGCCAGCTGGGAAAGAGGTCTAGGTCTGGGAGACACTAGGATACTCTGGCCTTTAGAGGAGCAAGGACATAGGCAAGGCTGAAAGTCCCAACAGGACCCAGGTCTTTGTGTCCATGGCTATGGCTGTTGTCTCTGCCACTGAGGCCTATGAGGAGACAGCTTATCGTTAAAGCACCAGGGCCTCATTTCCTCCTCACCACCAACCATGAACCAGGCAGGGGTCATACCATTCTCCTGCACTTGGCCATGCACATCTCCATCTCCTACTGCCCCAGGAAGAACCCTGAGCAAGGTGTGAAGGGAAAGGATCTCCCTTCCCAGGGGCCTGGGGACAAGGCCTAGTCCTTTTCTTTGGTGAAACACATCCAGGTTGTCTACACATCAGTGTCACCTTCACATTGCCTTTATCTCCTTGTCCTCACTGCCTCCAATGTTCTGCTCTAACGAGCTCCAAGGGAGGCTGTGTCAGTCCTGGCCCTCGAGGGACACTGCAGGAAACTTGCATCTGACTTGAACTTCTTGAGAGATTTCTTCAATTGTCTCTCAGTGCCTGAGGTTCGTGGGCTCATCACCAAAGCCACTTCGCACTCTTCCTGGCCATCTACCTGGCTGCCCTCCTGGGCAATGGCCTCATCCTCACCGCCGTAGCCTGCGACCACCGCCTCCACACCCCCATGTACTTCTTCCTCCTCAACCTTGCCCTCCTCGACTTGGGCTGCATCTCCACCACTCTCCCCAAAGCCATGGCCAATTCCCTCTGGGACACCAGGGCCATCTCCTATCAAGGGTGTGCTTCACAAGTCCTGTTTTTCGTCTTCTTCTTTGGTTCAGAGTATTCAATTCTCACCATCATGGCCTATGATCGCTACGTTGCCATCTGCATGCCCCTGCACTACGGGACCCTCCTGGGCAGCAGAGCTTGTGCCCAGATGGCAGCAGCTGCCTGGGGCAGTGGCTTTCTCAATGCTGTCCTGCACACGGCCAGTACATTTTCCCTGCCCCTCTGCCAAGGCAATGCTGTGGAGCAGTTCTTCTGTGAAATCCCCCACATCCTCAAGCTCTCTTGCTCAGATGCCTACCTCAGAGAATTTGAGCTACTTGTTTTCAGTTTTTCTTTAGTATTTGGTTGTTTTGTTTTCATTGTGTTATCCTATGTGCAGATCTTCAGGACTGTGCTGAGGATGCCCTCTGAGCAGGGCCGGCACAAAGCCTTTTCCACGTGCCTCCCTCACCTGGCTGTGGTCTCCCTGTTTGTCAATACAGGCATGTTTGCCCACCTGAAGCCCCCCTCCATCTCTTCCCCATCCATGGACCTGGTGGTGTCAGTTCTGTACTCCGTGGTGCCCCCGGCAGTGAACCCCCTCATCTACAGCATGAGGAACCAGGAGCTCAAGGATGCCTTGAGGAAACTGATGACCTGATATCTTTCAAAAAAAAAAAAAAAAAGCCCATTTTCTTCTGCATATGACTCATAATTCATTGCAGGAACAAGGTTATCTTTTTGGTCATTTTTCATACTCTGGAGAGCGTCATCACAAGCTCAGAGCTGTGGGGTGTATGGGTAGGAGGTTCAGCAATAGTTGACCAGGCCATTGCTCATTGCTCACTTGGGAAATGCTCCCTGGAAGACAGGATTTTCCAGAAGATCAGGGCCTGCTGTATGTGCATGGGAGATGTGGAAAGAGAAACCCAGTGCTGGTGCCAGCAGGCACATCATATGCATGTGGAGAGATGAACACGATGGAGCACCAAGTCCATCAGCTATTCCTACAAGTGTCACGAAGGCCAGTTGGGCAGATAGTGTCACAAGACCAAGTAACGTCCCCTGGGAAGCCACCTGAAGGCAGCTCTGGGATGTGCTTCCTTGAACCACGGTCCCTGTGCCCATTCCTCATGTCCTGGGGTATCTCAGACGAGGGAAGAGCACGGTGAGGTACTGCAGGGCTGAGGTGCCTCCCAGCCTCTGGCAGTGGCTGCAGGAGCCAGAGGGACACTGCAAATAGTGCATTGCACTGTGCATGGGTGTGCAAGGCAGAGAGTCATATCTCTCACAGCCCTGTGTGTATGAGGCAAGCTCAGATGTGGACACCTCACAGAGCCCTGCCATTGCCCTGTGTGACTCCAGAAACAACCCCCAGTGTCCCTGTGAGATTTCTGTCACCCCCCTTGCACATGTTCATTGCAGATGCCCCTCTCTGCTATGTCACACTACCCTGCCTTTCTGGACCAGGCCATCAAGCATTTGAATCAGCAAGATTTCTGGGGACTTGGAAAAGGCAGGCATCAAACACATCTTCAGGAAGGGCAAGAAAAAGGATTGGCAGAATTGCAATTGTCACCTCTACCCCTGGGAACGTGGTGGGGAAAGTCCTGCCACAGCCATCTTCAGGGACATGGAGGAAACAAAGGAACTGCTGAAACAGAAGGGGAGGGGAAAGAAGGCATTGTGGTGAACCTGGACTTTAGCAAGGCCTTTGCCATGGTCTCCTGGAGTCTCCCTTTAGCCAGACTGGTGATATTTGGACTGAAGAAGGGGATGATGTTGGGGGAAGGAAGGTGGCTGGACATTAGTGGAACAAAGTCCCTCAAGGGGTCCCTCAAAAAGGGGCTAGACTTTGGCTAGACTTTTAGCCTAGACATCAGGAAGAGGTTCTTCACCAAAAGGGTGGTTGCACACTGGAACAGGCTCCCCAGTGAAGCAGTCACTGCACCAAGCCTGTCCGAATTTAAGAAGCGTTTGGACTGTGCACTTAGTCACATGGTCTAAACTTTAGGGCAGACCTGTGCGGTGCCAGGAGTTGAACTTGATGATCCTTATGGGTCCCTTCCAACTTGGGATATTCTATGATTCTATGAAAGTCTTCCTGCCAGCCAGTTACCAGCAGCACGCTTCAGTCATGGGCACTTGGGCTAACACTGTCGACCCTCTTTTTTATCTTCCTTTATGATGGCATTGAACACATTTCTCAATCTTGATCTCTTAAACGGGAGTTATTCTTTAATTCAGTGACTTCTTTCCTTGGAGTTCTGCTTGAAGACAGAGGAAGCAGAGGAAGAAGAAAAAAAAAAGTTGGGAAATATATTTTGGTAAATGTTTGCATAAGGCTATTCACAGAAAAAGCGTAATTTGGTTGATTGTACTTGTTCACAGTGCCGTCAATTTAAAAAAAAAAAAAAAAGAGAGAGAACAAATCAAGAAAATTCATAGAAAAAAAGCTGGTGGTGCTGCCAAAAAAGACTCTTTCAGCTATTACTTAGAGCCCTTTTATGCACAGGTTTCCATTGTTTCCTAGATCTACTTTTATGGCTGGTTTCAATTCCCTGTTCAGAGGTGGCCACTGCCTCCAGGATGCCCTGGGGTAGCCGAGGCACGCAGGTGGGACAAGTGACGCAGGACCTAGGGGAGTACTTTTGGAGCACAAGCTGGGGGGCATGAACTGAGGCTGGGCCCCGCAGGGGCTGTACAGGGCTGCTAAGCACAGAATCATAGAAGGGCTTGGGTTGGAAGGGACCTTAAAGATCCTGTGGTTCCATTAGGTTCACATGCACCCAGATCTCAAGCTTGTGCCACAGTGGTGCTGGCCTAGGCCTTTTATTTCAGGTGCAGGCCTTTTCCTGGAGCATATACTGCATTGGTCATGGCACAAAAATGCTGTTTCTACACCAGCGATCTGGAGCCTCCTTCTTGTTAGGCCACATTTCAGTGTCCTTCCTGCTGCTTAGATTTTTTTTATCTCATGGATGAACTGGATCACTGAGTATTCTGAAGCCAATTACCATGCTTTGTGTTTTTTTGTTTTGTTTTGTTTTGTTTTTTCCTCTGAAGTACAATCATAAAATCATAGAACGGCTTGAGTTGGAATGGACCTCAAAGATCATCTAGTTCCAATCCCCCTGCCATAGGCAGGGACACCACCCACTAGATCAGGTTGCTCAGGGCCTCATCTAATATGGTCTTGAACATCCCCAAGGAAGAAATATCCACAAACTCTCTAGGCAAACTGTTCCAGTACCTTACCACCCTCTGAGTGAAGAATTTCCTCCTAACCTCTAATCTAAATCTCCCCTCTTTTAGTTTAAAACCATTTCCCCTTGTCTTGGGCTGTGTGCCATCCCTGTTCTCTGCAAGGCTCATGAAGTGGAAGGTCTGACTCCAGAAGGCAGCTGTACCTGAACCAGGGGAATTTCTCTCATGTACAGTAATTATTTCTCCTCCTCCCAGCTACAGTGCTGTGTCCCCACTGTCATGAACCTCTTCTGTGATTTTGCCCCATTGCTGGAGCTCTCCTGCAGTGCCACAGTGATACTCATGGTTTTGCTTTCATAATCTGTATTTTGGATCCAATCTTCCTCTTCCAAATCATGCAGTTTTCATGTGTGTGCGTCCTGTGTTGGCAGACCCAAAGCCTTATCGACCTGCTCTTCTGTCCTCATGAGTGTCACTCTTTTCTATGGCACCATCATCACTGTGTGTGAAGTGCATAACAGCGCATAACAGAAGCTACTAATACAATCACCAAGTCAAAAAAAAAAAAAAAGAAATCAGTATCTTATTCCCTTCAAGCATTTGTTACAGCATTGTTTTTACAGTAATCATAATATTAATCTTTCAACACAGGAACAGGACATACTCATAGGCATTCATAAAAGTTTCTTTGTAGAGAGAAGAACTTTTGGTCTTCCTCCTCAGAGATTTTAACCAAGCCCTTTCCCAAACCAACATCATTCTCCCGGTCAGCCCTCAGGTTGCTTAGAGGTGGTGTGGGAAGGATGAGAGAGGTGCTGGTGGAGCTGCAGATGTAACCATAAGACCTCTCTCAAAGACCTTGGAAAGGCCAGATAAAGGAGAGACGTTGCTCAGGATTTTGAAAAGGCAGACGTAAAAGGCATCTTCTACAAGAAGGGTAAACACAAGGATGATTAAGCCTAACGAAGGATTAAAGTGCCAGCCTTAAACCTAGCCCTCTAACCAAATCTAAACTAAAAGCCTCAAAACTTGTCCTTATCCCAAATCTTGAGCAGGCACCTTGAGCAGAACACCAATCCCTCCCTTAAAGCCCTTTCCATTCCCTTAACCCTGGAGGGTGACCTCTAATTCCTAAACATTAACCTGATCATCTAACCCGCAAAGACCTCCACCATGCACACAGCACATCTCATCTTCAACCCCACTGCTACCCCGAACTTCAGCTCTTTGTCCCCTTGTGGGAGGGCAGGGACTGTGAGGTCCTGCAGCAGTCCCATGGCATTGGAAGAGGCGTGTGAGGTGACAGGTATGTGGTCAGATCAGAGGCCACAGGGAGGAGCTGGCTGGGAATGCTGTGATGAGGTCAGGTGTGCCTCAGGATCTGCTGGGCCTGCAGGAGGCACATGGCTGTGAAGGAGGCTGGGAGGTCACTTCTGTCTCTGGAGCTGACGGACCATCAGGAGGAATGTGGCACAGATAGGGACTGTAAAGGCCAGAAGCATGCACATAGCATTGATGATGATGGTGAGGCACCTTCTCTTCTGGTCGGGTGATAGACCACCGGAAGGCTGATGGGATGGGAGTCATGCTTGAGGTATAGTTTGTGAGACCATAGAATCACAGAATGGCTCCTGTTGGATGAGACCAGCAGTGCTGGCCCTCAGGGGGAGGCTGCAGGAAACTTGCATCTGACTTGGACTTCTTGAGAGATTTCTTCAGTTTGCTCTCAGTGCCTGAGGTTTGTGGGCTCATCACCAAAGCCCCCAGAGGGGTGATTCCAATGCCTTGGGCTGGGCCTCTGGTGCTGAGCTGGGCCGGGCTCCTGGGACAGAGATAGCTCCTGGCAAGAGGGCCCTGGTGCAGAGAGACAGCTCTGCCCAGGAGCAGCTCCTCTGCACAGCGCAGCAGGGCTGGGGGCTCTGACCGCAGGTAACACACGGAGAGGAGAGGAGGAGAGGGGTTGGAGGCAGTTGGGAGTGGGAGGATACTGAGAGCTGATTGCAGGAGAAATCTGCACAGCCCTTGACAAGGTAAGTGCCTGGCTGCAGGGCCATGCAGCTGCATGTCCTGGAAGGGTCTCCTCCTGGGTCTTGTTTCTGGGAGGGCAGTGGGCAATGCAGTGGGCTTTGAGAGTCCTGCTGGATTGCACTGCGAGGTGAGGAAGTCTGGCAGAAGCCCCTTGGAGTGTCATAACCTAGCTGCCCCTAGTAAACCAAGAGCAGAGTGGCCAAGCCTGCTCCAGACACTGCAGGGGTGCAGCTGGGATGCTGGGACACCCCAGCTTGCAAATATTCATCTCTGTCCTTGGGGCGTCCTCCTGGTGTGCAGGCTGCTCTCCAGCAGGATGCAGCTCTCTCATGGCATCCTTGTGTTATCCAGGTGCCCGAAGCAGAAGACACCTCCGTTCTAAGGCCATGTCCGTGCTGCTGGACGGCTGTCTGTGGGCAGCTGGAGGGAGGCATCTGCAGCCCTGGCGAAGAGAGAAAAGCTGAGATCCTGCTCATGCACCTGCAGACAAGGTGAGGATTCTGTCCAGCTGCACTGGGACTGGGGCTTTAAGCTGTCTCCATTTATTGGGAAACACAAGAGTGTGATCATTGCCCTAAGCAAAAGAAAATCTGCCTTGCTCTACACTGGTTGGAGGTGTTCTTTGCAACAACACTGCAAAGTTCATGGATCTGATAAGTGGACTGAACTTGAGTTTCCCCCATGGTCCTGCTTGCCGCCTGCTTCACGGCAGGAGGGACTCCTCTGGAGCCCACAGCAATCCCTGCTCCCAGTGCCACTCTCAGACAGCATCAGCTGGGACTCAAGTGATAGAGCTGCAGAAATGTTCTCTTGCAAAGAGAGAGGCTCAGGCGTGGGTTGCTCTAAGTTTTGTGATAGGTTTTCCTCAGAGAAGTCTCTTCTAACTTTTTTCTGCCTTATCCTCTTCAACAGACAACTGTGTCCAATGTCAGAAAATGCCCAACAGCAGCTCCATCACCGAGTTCCTCCTGCTGGCATTCGCAGACACGCGGGAGCTGCAGCTCCTGCACTTCGCGCTCTTCCTGGCCATCTACCTGGCTGCCCTCCTGGGCAACGGCCTCATCCTCACCGCCGTAGCCTGCGACCACCGCCTCCACACCCCCATGTACTTCTTCCTCCTCAACCTTGCCCTCCTCGACCTGGGCTGCGTCTCCACCACTCTCCCCAAAGCCATGGCCAATTCCCTCTGGGACACCAGGGCCATTTCCTATGCGGGATGTGTTGCACAAGTCTTTTTCTTTCCCTCTCTGATGTCAGCAGATTTGTTTCTTCTCACCGTCATGGCCTACGACCGCTACGTTGCCATCTGCAAGCCTCTGCACTACGGGAGCCTCCTGGGCAGCAGAGCTTGTGCCCAGATGGCAGCAGCTGCCTGGGGCAGTGGGGTTCTCTATGCTCTGCTGCACACTGCCAATACATTTTCCCTGCCCCTCTGCCAAGGCAATACTGTGGACCAGTTCTTCTGTGAAATCTCCCAGATCCTCAAGCTCTCCTGCTCAGATTCCTACCTCAGGGAAGTTGGGCTTCTCACATTCAGTGGTTTCCTGGTTTTGGGGTGTTTTGTATTCATCGTGCTGTCCTATGTACAGATCTTCAGGGCTGTGCTGAGGATGCCCTCTGAGCAGGGCCGGCACAAAGCCTTTTCCACGTGCCTCCCTCACCTGGTCGTGGTCTCCCTGCTGGTTAGCACTGGTGTATCTGCCTACCTGAAGCCTCCCACTATCTCCTCTCCATCCCTGGACATGATAATGGCTGTTCTATATGCAGTGATGCCCCCAGCAGTGAACCCCCTCATCTACAGCATGAGAAACCAGGAGCTCAAGAATGCCATTAGGAAAGTGATGTCATGGATGTTTATCAGGATTTGCTCAGGAAATCGATTGGACCTTTCAGCAGCTATAGACTGCTTCTTGTCTTCTTCTACACTTGAATTGTGGTTTATGTCATGACAGGCTAAGCCTGGTTGTACTTCTAGATGAATTTGGTTTTCTTTTTCATTTTCCCCTTGTGATAATGTTTTCCACAAAGAAATGCCATTCTTCATGACCTTGTACTTAAATACCAACATATCTTTTGTGACCCTGAGGCTCTGCATAAACAAGGAGCCAGCTTCTCTGTGTATTTAAACAAAATAAATGAACCTACAGCAAATTCTTTGTCTGGACCCCACTCTCAGCAGAGCAGGACATAATGGGACCAGTAAACCCCTTTCTGGCTGCAGCAGCTCAGGTCAGGCTGCCCTGGCCCTGGGGCAGCAGGAACTGCCTGAGGACCCCCAGGGATGTCACAGAAGGGCTGCGGGCCTCTGAGGATGTGCTGCAGAGGAGTGCAGGGGACACAGCATGGTACACTGACCTCTGTACGCTTGTTCCATGGACGTTCCCATCTGTGGGGCTGAGCCCTCTGTGCCCTAGGAGCTGCTGTGCCCTTCAGAGGGGCTGGGGCTGTGGTGGGCACTGCCCTGGGACTGCTACCACTGGACTGGGATGAGGGCAGGGAGGTGGGCAGAGGGCAAGGAGATGGGAGAGCCAGGCTCGCGGCCTGTGTCGAGGGAACGGCTAGCCCTGCTGGCCTCTGTCCTGGCCCAGAGCCCTGCAGACCTGGAGCAGGGCTGTCTGCAGAGGCCCCCATGGGATGTGGCTGGGTCAGGGCAGGGGCCGGGGGCTGGAGGAGGCTGCAAAGGCAGGAGGGCCATGGCGGGAAGGGACCCTGAGGGTGCCATTGGGATTGTAACAGGGGGAGCTTGACCCAGCCCTGAATGTGCACTACCATGTGTGGTGCCTTGGCAGCACGGCTGTGGGAGCATGTGTGGGGCAGTGGGACTGGGACGCTGCAGGGACAGGGTGCAGACAGGGGCCACAAAGGATCTGCCAGGGTGTGGCAGCAAGGACAGGCTCTGAAACAGAAATTTATGGTGGAGGTGGAGGTATGGTTTTAGCAAGGGCAGAGCTCACCTGGAAGTGGTGTTATCGAGAAAAGTCAAGAGCAAAGAGAAGAGCTTTTGCTGGAGCTAAGGCACAGATTTCTCACCCAGCTCGCCCAGGGCTCGTCCTGAGCAAGGCGGCCACGAGCCCTGCCTGCCCTCCTGCCTGCCCCGCGCCGTCAGGTGGCTGTAGCAGAGGGGACCCACAGCCAGCCCCTCGATGGGGCTCTGCCAGCCCCTCGCCCTCCCCTCTGCAGTGACGTCATTTCTGCCCAGGGGCTCTCTGATGCGCGGGATGATGTCACAGTGCCTGCCGGCCAGCCCTTCTGAGGGCCAGTCAGGCTGCTGCAGTGGCAGTGACCTCACTCCAGCCCCCTCCCCACGGCCTGCCTCTCCCCTTCCCCTCTCCCCTCTCTGGACCCCGGGGTGTCACGCAGTCGGTGTCACGCAGCAGCTTTGCAGTGGTGGCCTCCGTGGTGGTGTTGCCAGGGAGGACATCTGCCCCTGAGCCAAAAGGACCTACTACTGCCAAGATGCATTTGGTGTTTCAAGCTGTCACTGGCAGAGGTCTTGCAAAGTCTTTCTGCAGTTGTGCCCAGGGACCTTCACTCCATGGGTCCTGGGCTGGGGCTTTCACTTCAGACGAACCTGCGTCGGTCGTGGCACAAGAAAGATACCTCTTACAGCTGTGCTCTGCATCCTCCTTCATGCTAGGGCACCACTCGGTGTCCTTCGCTCTGCTCACAGTGTTCGTCTTAGCTCAGGGATGAACCAGATTAGATCTGCTTGACTCTTCTGAGGCCCTATCCAAGGCCTCCTGCCTGCTGCACCTGCAGCACAAGAACCCTTACTTCTCCGTATTATGCAGATTGACCTCTTGGGTCTGTTCATATTAATCCCTTTTAAATTCACTAGATGGATGGGGACATACTCCCAGACTGGGGCAGGCTGCTGGGCTCTGCCACAGCCACTCAAAGTCACCCACTCTGGAGTCTTCCAGCCTAAATTTTTCACAGTGACCCTGCACGAGTTTCTCAAGGTCCCAATGGTCATTTCCAGTGAAGGTCATCTTCAAGAATCCACTGGCAAGTGTTCCAGAATGCATGGTGCCAGCCCACAGGAACCTCGGCCTCCCTCACAGAACCTATGGACTTGTCCAGGCTGTCGTCTGGAGTTCCTAGACTGCAGTGACTCCCTTGAGATGATTGAGAGTTGTGTTATTGACTTTCCATAGCTCTGCTAGAAACTGACATGCTGTTCTGGCTTCCTCTAGCTCATTTTCTAAAACTTCTTCTTCTGTTTCTAGGACTTGTGTTTTTGTGACTCCCAACTACAGCTCTTTGATTTGTAACCAGAGACTATGTCTGTGGGCCCTAAGATCTTCATGCAATCATATCATAGAATCATAGAATGGCTTTGGTTGGAAGGAACCTTAAAGATCATTTAACTCCAACCCCCCCTGCCACAGGCACGGATGCCACCCACTGGATCAGGTTGGCCAAGGCCCCATCCAACCTGGCTTGAGTATCTCCAGGGATGGGGCATCCACAGCTTCTCTGGGCAACCTGTTCCAGTGCCTCACCACCCTCTGAGTGAAGAATTTCTTCGTAATGTCTAATCGAAATCTATCTTCTTTTAGTTTACAACCTTTCGCCCTTGTCCTATCATTATCTACCCGAGTAGAGTCTTTCTCCATCCTTTTTATAAGACACCTTTAAGTACTGAAAGGCTGCAGTAAGGTCTACCTGGAGCCTTCTCTTCTCCACGCTAAACAGCCCCACCTCTCTCAGCTTTTCTTCACAGGAGAGGTTCTCCAGCCCTCTGATAATCTTTGTGGCCCTGCTCTGGACTCACTCTAACAGGTTCACATCTTTCTTGTGCCTGGGGCCCCAGCAAAGGTAGGGCCCCATCTTCCTCTCCTCTGGTTAAGACAGTTAATTTGGGAATTTCCTCCTCCTCCAATTTCTGAATGTCCTTTTTTGCATTCTTTACCTTCTCATCTGTTTCTCTAGGTGATCCTGTGAATCACATCAGGCAAACTACATGGTTCAAATGGCACAAGCTACCTTCTTACTGCCTTTTCAGTTTCCCAGTTATAATGAATAATGGTTCCCAGGCTGCAATGGTGGGACCTACTACTTCAAATCAGCCTATCCTGCAAGGGCATTTTCCTTTTTGAAGGACCCTCTTTAGGAGTTCTGCAGCATACTTTTCTTCCCTAACATGTGTATTGGGCTGCATGGGTGGCCTTTGTGAGAAGGGACCAGGAGCTGCCCCAGATGTGGAATAATTGCTGGAGGTGGCTTATTGAGACTAAAGGAGCTGCCCCAGTTCAGATCAGAGCTAGTAGCTCCCTCTCAAAAAGGGATCCGCTGGCTGCAGGTCAAAGCTGAGCCAACGAGTGACACTAGTTGTGCATCTTTGATAATATTTTTTAGAAAGTATAAAAAAAAAATCTTTGTGCAGCAACAGCTGGCAGAAGAGTGAGAAAATGTGAGAGAAGCAGCCCTGCAGATGCGTGCAGGAGCCCCTGGTGGAGCAGGTGGATGTGGCCTGAAGGAGGCTGCAGCCCATGGAGAGGAGTAACCACAGGAGCAAGATTTCTGGTGGGAGCTGCAGCCCATGGAGAGGAGCAGTCCATTCCTGAAGGACTTTCCCCAGCTTGGTACAGATCCATACTGAAGCTCTTCTTGAAGAGCTGCTGTCTGTGGGGAGGTCATGTAGGATCAGTTTGGGAATGGCATCCCATGGGAGTGACCCCACACTGGAGAAGGGAAGAGAGTAACCTGGAAGGAGCAGCGGAGACGAAGCACCATGGACTGATGCCCCCATTCCTTATCACCCTGCACCTCTTGCTGGGAGGAGGTAGAAGAAGTGGAGTGGTGATAAAGTTGTTTCTAGTTGTCTTTACTTGTCACTGCTCTACACTGTTATGTGCTGGCAATAAATGACGTTAATCTTCCCCAAGTGTGTCCTGTCTGCAACGGTAGTTGTGAGCCATTTCTTGGTCCTTACCTCAGTCCATGAGTTATTTATTTGTATTTTCTCCCTGTATCCTGCTGAGGAGGGGTGTTGAGAAAGCAGCATGGTGGGCACCTGGGAGACAGCCAAGGTTAACGCACCGAAGCTGGGCATTGAGTTTTGGGGTAAATTGGGGGTCCTGGCACTGTGGAAGCTTCCTGTACTATTATGGCTTTTTGTGCATTCCCCTCTGCAGGACAACCAAGCCCCACTGTCCCACCTGCAGCCCCCTGGGACCTCTCTGCAGTCACCACATGGGGCAGCACGCGTGCAGGGGTAAGGAAATATTCCTCCAGCACAGCTCCCTGCCAGCCCTCACTGCCCCAGCCCCCCACTGCCCTTCTGCTTTAGCAGCCTCCCCGCTTCACCCAGCCTTGTCCCAGCCCCAGCATGTCCCACACAGGGGTTTGCAGACAGCCCTGCCCTGGGGCTGGCTGGGCTCTGGGCCCGGAGAGGGACCAGGCTGGGCTGGCCGTTCCCCCGGTACAGGCCCTGAGCCCAGCAGGAGGATGGAGGTGCTCACATTTCAGCAGTCGGCCCTCCCCAAACCGTGGTGGAAGGCTGGTGCTGGGAACTACTGGCATGAGGGGCTGGGGCTGGTGGTAGCTTTCTTGGGCAGTTTCTCCTTTTTTCCTGCTACAAGAAGCACAGCAAATCATGTCTGACCAATCTGGTGGCCTTCTCTAATGGAGTGATTGCATCAGCTGACAAGGAAAGATGGCACCTACCTGGAATTCTACAAAGCCTTTGACACAGTCCCACATGACATCCTGATCTCCAAGCTGGAGAGCGGTGGATTTGAAGGGTGGAGCATTCAGTCAATAATGAATTGGCTTGAAGGCTGTGCCCAGAAGTGTTGGCTCCATGTCCAGGTGGAGGCCAGTGGCGAGTGGTGTTCCTCAAGGGTCTGTCTTGGGTCTGGTGCTGTTTAATATCAATATCAACGACACAGACAGCGGGATCGAGTGCACCCTCAGCAAGTGTGCAGATGACACTAAGCTGAGTGGTGCAGCGATACACCAGAAGGAAGGGATGCCATCCAAGGGACCTGGACAAGCTAGACAAGTGGGCCCATGTGAACCTAATGAGGTTCAACAAGACTGAGTGCAAGGTGCTGCACCTGGGTCAGGGCAATCCCAGACATGAGGACAGACTGGGTGAAGAACTCATTGAGAGCAGCCCTGCAGAGAAAGACTCGGGAGTTCCAGTGGATGAAAAGCTCGACATGAGCCAGCAGTGTGTGCTTGCAACCCAGAAGGCCAACTGCATTCTGGGCTGCATAAGCAAAGGATAATGACAGGACAAGGGAGATTGTTTTTCAAGGAAAAGAGGGGAGATTTAGATTAGAGATTAGGAGGAAATGCTTCACTCAGAGGGTGGTGAGGCACTGGAACAGGTTGCCCAGAGAAGTTGTGGATGCCCTATCCCTGGAGGTGTTGAAGGCCAGGTTGGACGAGGCTCTGGCAACCTGATCTAGTTGGCGGCATCCCTGCCCGTGGCAGGAGGGTTGGAACTAGATGGTCTTCAAGGTCTCTTCCAACCCAAGCTGTTCGATGATTCTGTGATTCTATGATCTCTGCCTTGAGGTATGCTGCTTGAGAGCCCCTTGGGCATGAGGATGGTCTGCAGGGCCCCAGGACCTCCTCTGTCTGCTCCCTCCTCTCGTGGGGCTCACAGAGGCTGCCAACCCTGCAGAAGATCCAGAAGAGGGCTTGTCCTGCCCATGGTCACAACTGGACCATGGCCCTCCAGATTCACCCCAGTGCCTCCAGCCTTGCCCAAGGGTTATGTCTGGGGTACTGGCAAGCACTCAGGGTGGGGAGATTGTCTCAAGGACATGTGCTAGGGACAGGGACTGAGGAACAGCAGCAGACTGATAAGGCTCCTGTGTCATGCTTGCCTCTCCAAGGCAATTTAAAGCCCAGGTCACCGCATCGGTCCCCATCCCTCCTCTCATCTTTTTGAGTGCTCCTGGTTGACTATGTTCTGGCCATGCTGGTCAGGGTGGGAAGAAAACCCAGATGGATGGGAACGAGTGCTGCCAAAACTCCTTCCCCAGGGGTCTTTAGGTATGCAAGGTGCTTGGAAGGATTATGGAGCATTTCCAAAGGCACTAGGTATGTTCAGATATGCCTGAAGACAACATGAATCCCCCTGCAGTCTCCCGTGCCTGTGCCTGCTGCATCCCCACTGCCACCACAGAGACAGCAGACACCTCCTTTGCCTCAGATACAGAGATATCACACAGAGGCTATGAGAGGGTCATCTCACACCCAGATACATACTTTATGTGGGCTCCAGGAGAAAGAAAGAAGGTTGATGCCCCAGCAGAAGTGGAAGGAATCCGAACAGTTGTGAAGGAACATGGTAACCACATATAACAAAAACAACAGAAAAAAATGTACTCGTGTATATTAATAAATAATATATATTATATGGATAAAAAAAACAATAACAGAAACTAAAATCAAACAGGTCTGTCATGGGACAGACTGTGAGTCATTCGTGGAGAGAGGAAAATTTTATCACTTCTGAAAAATGTCCACAAAATCACTTTCCTCAGGGCATCCTTCAGCTCCTGGTTCCTCATGCTGTAGATGAGGGGGTTCACTGCTGGAGGCATCACCGAGTACAGAACTGCCACCACGACATTCAAGGATGGGGAGGACAGGGAGAGGGACTTCAGGTAGGAAAAACTTCCTGTGCTAATAAACAGGGAGACCACGGCCAGGTGAGGGAGACACGTGGAAAAGGCTTTGTGCCGTCCCTGCTGAGAGGGGATCCTCAGCACAGTCCTGAAAATCTGCACATAGGAAAAAACAATGAAAACAAAACACCCCAAAAACAGAAAACCACTCAATATGAGGAGTGCAACTTCCCTGACGTAGGAATTTGAGCAGGAGAGCTTGAGGATCTGGGGGATTTCACAGAAGAACTGCTCCAAAACATTGCCTCTGCAGAGGGGCAGTGAAAATGTATTGGTAGTGTGCAGCAGAGCATAGAGAACCCCACTGCCCCAGGCAGCTGCTCCCATCTGGGCACAAGCTCTGATGCCCAGAAGGCTCGCATAGTGCAGAGGCTTGCAGATGGCAACGTAGCGGTCGTAGGACATAATGGTGAGAAGAGAATACTCTGCTGACATCAGGAAGAGAAAAAGAAAGACCTGTGCAACACATCCTGCATAGGAGATGGCCCTGGTGTCCCAGAGAGAATTGGCCATGGCTTTGGGGAGAGTGGTGGAGATGCAGCCCAGGTCGAGGAGGGCGAGGTTGAGGAGGAAGAAGTACATGGGGGTGTGGAGGCGGTGGTCGCAGGCTACGGCGGTGAGGATGAGGCCGTTGCCCAGGAGGGCAGCCAGGTAGATGGCCAGGAAGAGCGCGAAGTGCAGGAGCTGCAGCTCCCGCGTGTCTGCGAATGGCAGGAGGAGGAACTCGGTGATGGAGCTGCTGTTGGACATCTGGTGCTCCAGGGAATTGGCACCTGTCCAAGGAGAAAACAGAAGGAGATATTAAGACAGATTTCAGAGGACTCATTCCTGCTCACACTGGACACATGGGGCTTCCTATATGTGAAGGGAGACGTTTTCAGCGACTGGGTCCCTGCATTTCATGAGTGGCATTTGGTCCAGTGAGGGTTTTTGCCTATTTACCACCATGAGAGATGATGGCATATTGGCCATCAGCCTGTGTAAGGGAAGAAAGACAGATTCATCTCATCCTAGTTTACCCTCCTTCACAGATGATATCAGAACCAGAAACAGGCTCATGGAGGCACAATTGGCCCAATCATCTGCATACCTCTTTGTTTTGATAAGGTGGACTCTGTCTTCACATCAGTTTCCCTTTATCACACCCTTTATCCAGGTACTGTATGGGTAATGGAATTTTAAAAGCTTGGAAGTACCCTTTCACCCTGTAAAACTTCACAGCCTGCTCCCCAGAAGACAAGGTGCAACAAAAGTGTCTACTTCTGTACCTTTTTAGGATTTAGATTCCCCCACAACATCTGAGAAATGGTAAAAATCTTTTTCCGTTGTTCTCAGTATCAACACAAGCCAGTGCTTGGAGGCAAAGTGCTCAGCTGGAGGGTGACTGCCCCCACACGTTGCTCTGAAAAAGAGCCCGGACTGTGCTGAGTGCGAATGCACAACTCCTCTCTTTCCCCGCCCAGCTATGGGGAGAAGGTGGAGAGGGACAGGACGGGGCTCCTGATTCACGTGGCTGAAATAAAGGCTCTGGGAAATGCAAAAGGGCACAAAGAAGCTGTGCCCTTCTTGGGGCCTGTTGCAGCTTTCCAGGGATACCTTCATAGCGATAACCTCAAGCTGACGTCTCCTCAGGAGCGTGACCTCATTGCCCAGCTGAAGGGACTGCATTGCACAGGACTTGAAATGTTCAAAGGGGACCTGGGCACCTTGGTCCAAGGAAAGCACCTCTGGGGCAGGGGCAGTGCGAGAACAGGAGCTTAACATCCCCCATCAGCACTGTTACTGCCAGAGAGTGCCACAGCGAGAACAGGAGCAGTGCACACAAATGGAGAAAGAAGGAAATGTACTGTGTTCCTCCTGCTGAGAGGAGGAGAGGAGACAGCCGGACACTCAAGAAAGCCTCCTCCCTACGCAGCTGTTCACATCACCCCCAGACAGCAGTCACAGGGCTGTAACTCCCAGCCTCTTTGATCCGCAGAGTGAAACCAGCCCGTGTCAGGGGAGACGGAGCTCTGCTCTGCGGGAGCTGTGGCTGCAGAGGAGGCGGCTCATGGCCTGGACCCCCCGGCCTTGAAGGCAGAGGCTCTGCTGGGGGGAGAGGAGAACGAGGGGGCTTGCTCAGAGGACAGCATCCGCATGGGAGGGACAGACAGGGAGCAGCCAAAGTCCACCCACCACAGCATTTCTGCCACAAGATCCATCTCCTTCTCTGCCAATGTCTCTGCTGCCCGCAGCTGTCCCTTCCAGTAGCTGCTTCCCACATCTCCTTCTTGTCGTCACTCACAGACCCCAGCCCAGCCCCTGTTCACACAGCTTTGCCCTACAGACACCCCCTGGCAGCAGGGAGGTGATGAAAAGAATCTCCCTGCATGCAGGTGCACAAGAGCAGGTCAGATAAACCCAGATGTGTCCAGCAAAGGCGATGCTGGTGCAGTCTGTAAGCAGAGCAGTGTGTTAATGGCCTTTATGAGGAACCTGGCAGATCTACTGATTTCTCCTGATAAAGATCTTAGTGCTGTATTTACACCTGACAGTGCCAATTCATTCTCCTTTAGGAGGAAACAAAAACCACTCATTTTACAAGTTCCTCATCTGAAAGCTGTCATCCCTTGCCTGTATTCTTAGTAACACCTTCCTGGAATTCTCCTTGTAGTGCTGTGGAGCCGTGAGCAGGCTGCCCCAGGCAGCAGCCTCCCGCCAGCAGCAGGACCCTGCCCTGCCGGGGGGGCTCCTTCCACCCGCAGCTTCTCCCCGCAGCGCCCTGGGCAGCTCCCCGGGCAGGCTGAGTGCTGAGCCTGGCAGGCGGCAGAGGCCCTGCCCCGGCACACAGCCCCTGGGGCACAGCAGGGACCCTGCTCTGCACCACAGCCCTGGGCACCCCTGCCTGCACCCGCGGCTTCTCCTTCCTCCAGGAGCTGCGGCTGCATTGCCCTCCAGCCAGAGACTTACCGGGGTCAGGGCTGGCAAGTGTTCTCCCCCAGCGAGCTCTGTGCATCCTGCCACTTCTGCCTGCCTTTACCCACTCTGTCTCTGCAGGCAGTGCCCCCAGCCCTGCTGCGCTGGGCAGAGGAGCTGCTCCTGGGCAGAGCTGGCTCTCTGCAGCGCTGCCCGCTTGCCAGGAGCTCCCCTTGGGCCCAGGAGCCCGGCCCAGCTCAGCAGCACAGGCCCAGCCCAAGGCCTCCCTTGCTCTGCCCCCCACCAGGCTCCCTGCCCATGGCCCTGGGGCTGCAGGGGAACCTGCTGGGAAACAGCCTGAAGGAATCCCTGGGGTTCCCTCCCTCACCTGGCACACACACTTCTTCACACCAGGCTCATTTCTCCTTGCAGAAAACCAATTAACTGTAACAATCTCATCTTGTTGTCCCAGTATCAGTTTGGACATGAAGTCATGGTCAGGGACTGAACTCCTTCATCCCCACTTGAGGAAGGAATTCAGCAGAGTCAGTCGAGGCATCTCATGCTGCTTGTTATTCCTGGGGCTGGAAGAGGGTCTCAGCTCCCTCCCATGGCTGCCACAGACCCTCAGGACCCGGGATTCCTCCGGCCTCAGTTCAGGTGTCCACAACATAGGCAGCTTAATGCGAATTACTGAGCCACAACAGCTCCTTAGTGGAGATGGAGGACAGGCAGGAGCTGTTCAGATGCAAACATCTGGTGAAATTTGTGGTTGATCCTCAGCGAGTCAGCTGGAGACGTATGTCCTTTGGTTAACTGAAATGGCAGCAGATGCCACATGTAGGACAACTGAACCTGTCCCTACTCCTTATGTGCAGGGCAGCCTGCAGAGGCTGTCAGCAGAGCAAAAGGAGTCATGTGTCACAGGGAGAGCTAAACCATTTTCTTCGTCTTCTACATGCCCCATGGCTGTAATGGCTGTTGTGTCTCAGACATCTCCACAGGGCCTCAGCTCTCACCAGCAAGGTCTCCCTGCCCTTTGTGCCTTGAGGCAGGACTCTGCAGGGGTACAACAGGTGGTGGGTGGGGACAAAATCAGTGGTTACTTTGCAAACTACACCCTTAACAGTTCATGGGACCTTAGGGTGTGCATCCACGGGTACAGGGAGAGTGTTCTGGCCTGGAGGTACTGGTTCCTTATGATCCCAGGAAGGGATCGGACAGCAGCATTCAGATACTGTAAGGGATCATTTAACTGCTCTTAGAGCTAAGACTGTAAGGAGAGAAGACTATAGATGACCTATTGAATTTGGTGTGACTTCATTCTAGACACAGTACTCCACTGTTAGTTGCAGCTCTCCATTAGACATTTGCACTGACCCTATGGGATTATTAAAGGGTGAGCGAGTTTTGCTGATCAGTCCTTGGCTCTCCAGTTAATGAATCAGCATATATATGGTAATCAGGGTTGTCTCGGATAGTGCCATATTGCCACTGGTGCACCATTTGGGTAGCTACTGGCACTTCGACCCTGAGCAACCCCACAACCGAAGGATCCTGTGAGGGACCGGGCAAGGTAGAAAACTGTTTAATGTGCATAAATCACCATAAATCACGTCCAGCATGGCCAATTCCATCAGATACGGGCTGCCTCTCTCCCTGGTGGTCCATTTGCCTGGGTGACATACAACATCTTCCTTGAAGGGATACCTTTCCTTTAGGCCTGACAGGATTTGCCTCAAGAGAGTGAGGATTTGTGCCCCCTTTCCAACTGCTTTGTCAATGCCCCCTTCCCCGGGGAGGGATCCCAGCTGCTTGGCTTCCCTGTCCTCTAATTCCAGGCTATTGGCCCTGTTATCCCAGTATCAGATCAGCCAGGTGACAATGTGCTGGCCTAGATGATGGCTGAAATCTTTTCGCACATTTCATGGCTCCCCAAGGAACAGTGATCAGGTGCTTACTGATGATTTTATGATATCTCACTCTTCATCCACGTGTTCCTCTGATGGCCCTACTTGGGAGTAGCCTGCCTCATCTTCTTCTTCCTCCTTCCCTGTATGAGTAGGAGTTTCTTTCCTTGCTAAACAAGGTGTTTTTTTCTCATGTATACGTATGACTGATACAGGCACAGTTTGGTTCTGTGGCCCAGTCGCAGGGCTTGGAGTTGTGTAGATTGCAACTCAGTAAGCAAAGGCCAAGCCCCAGCACATTGCAGTGATTTCTGTCTCTTTGGAATTGCCAGGGTGATGGCACTCCTTTTTCAAGCATTCAGTGATTTTTTTTTTTAGGATTCTGCCCTTGTTCATGGGTGAAGTAACAAAGCATTGCAGGTGTCTACAGTTCTAGGTGCCCGCCCATATCCTCCCACACTCCCTGCCACTCATAATTATCCTGCCTCAAGGCACATCCCTGTGTGGCATTCTAGAAATAGGTTACCCTAACCTTAAACAAAACCTGAAACACATTCAGGAGAGATAAGAATAAGAAGAAGTTGGTTTGAACAACCCAAGGATATTCAGATTTTTGAAGAGCTATTGTAACTAGCCTGGAGGAGAAAGGGGGAGGTGAAGGAGAAAGGGAAAGGGAAGAAGTGGGGAGAAGAAGTGTCCCCCCTCATCCATCCCATAGATTGGCTCCCCGAGGAGAAAAGGTAACAACTGTTAATTATGAATAGTTTCTGGGAGATGGTTCCTCAAGTATGGAGGTGACAGCAATGCTGAGTACAACTACCAGATTAGTCTCATGACCAGCAATTTCGTCATAACATGAGGTAGCGTTACCCAGTAGAGTAAACTAATAACCAGAAACCAGCCCCCAGAAAGCCCCCAGCACAACAGGGAATACGCCGAGTACGTAATGTGCTATCTAACAGAATTCTGAGGCGAAAGACAACTACTACACCAAGATTAAAAAATAAATAAAAAAATACACCTTGTGGTCAGCAGCTATGAAGCAGATATAATGCTTGTAACCATTTTATTTTAAAATGATCTGGTCATATCTGTTATTATCTCAACCCTTTGGGCCCCACGCAGGACCCATTCAGGAAGGAGGGCATCCCGCAGGAGAGACCCAGAGAGGGCAGAGATGGATTGTCAAGGAGCGGTGGAGACAAGTGTCATGGACTGATGGCAATCCCCATTCCCCTGCACCACTCAGGGGAAGGAGTTACAAGAGGCTGGATGGGGGGAATGGTGTTTTTAGTTTGCTTGTGGTTCCTGATGGTTGTAGTCCACTGGTAATAGGCAATAAATTCTATTAATCTGCCTATGCTAAGTCTGTCTTGCCCGTGATGATAACTGATGCCCATGATGGTATTTGGTGGGTGACCTCGTGCTCTACCCCAACCCCTGAGCTCTTGTAATCATATTTTCTCCCCCTTTTCCTTGTAGGTTGGAAGTGAAAGGGCAGTTGCCGTGGAGTTCACTTGCGCAGCTGGATAACACCACCACAGGAATGGAGATGGAAAGGGTTCAGCACCAGGACTGTGGCCACCCAGGGATGGCATCTCAACACCCAGGACATGCTCTGCCAGCCTGGCTGCACAGAAGAGAAGGAACAGAGGTTCCCCTGAAGGACAGCAGTAGAAGAGGAAGGCTTGATTTCCAACACAGGCATTTCTGGCACATCCCTGAGAGGCCTGTGGGAGCTGCAGGCCACAGAAGTCTCTGGGACACCAGAGGTCTTTCCTCCCAGAGCCAGATCTCAAAGAAGCACTAGCTCCCAGGGAAACCTGGCCCTGGACTGTCCCCATCAGGAGAAGTCTCAGCCATGCCCAGAGGAGCCCTGGGGCTCAGGGCAGCCCTAGCATCAGGACCCAGGAATCCTGACTGCCACATTGTCCCCTGAGCCCAGAAGGACCCTCAGGCAGGGCTCTTGCAGCAGCCATCAGCCCTATCCAGCCTCCTCCCAAAGCCCTGGACTAGGAGCTCTGGACAGCTGACAGCCCCTCGGCCAACCCTTGGGAAGGGGCTCCTGACACCCTTACCTTTGGAGGAGAGCTGCAGGAGCACTGGAAACAGGCAAGTCAGGTTGGAGGTGATGGTCGCACTCCAGCAGCCCTCCATCTCGCTCTCTGCTGGCCCTCAGCTCAGGACAAGGAATGCCTGCCCTGGCTCCTCAACCACAGCTCCTCTGCAAGGTGCCCCTGCTCCTCCGCCCGTCAGCGAGGGTCGCCCAGTGCAACCTTGCTGCCTGCTGCCCCCACTCCTGGCCACAGAAGGACAGCGGTGGGGAGCACCCAAGCAGTGCCCAGCAGGGACCAGGCCTTGCAGGGAAGTGCCGGCACTGGTGCTGCTCCAGTGACGATATCCTGGTGATGCAGTGCATCCACCCCCCTGTGACATCAGCACGTGTCATCTGAAGGCTTATGATATCGCAAGCATGGAGACAGCACAGCTCAAGAGAGAGACGAGAGATTTCCCTTCTTGTCCTGAGAAACAGTCACCTCCCTTCTGGCCAGCTCTTTTCCAGCATTTCCTGACAAATCCACCAGGAACATCTGCAAATGGTGACAAAGGCCATTGGATATAGGAAGTGGAGCACTGGAGAAGTCACCGCTGTTTTCCTGCACCAACACGCCTCTGCTCTTGGGAGCCCTCCCAGGAGGCTTGGGTTTGAGGCTTGTCCTGGGCCTGGGCTTTTTTCTCAAAAGATGGGAGTGAAGGCACCTGGGATGGAGCATCCCCTCAGTGTGCCTGAACTCCTCTTCACTGCATGTCCCTCACTTGGAGAAGTAGGATGTGTTATATGGAAGGAATTGCAGCACACGCCGGGATCCTCCTTCTGGGACAGCCCAATGGGCCCTGTACTTAGAGATGGCCTCAGCACCATCCCCTGGTCTGCCATGCAGGAGGCAGAGGTGGTACACGAGGGAATGGCAAACATACCCTCTGCACATCATTGTGAAGGAGAGGAGTATGGAAGCACTACAGATGGAGAGGAGAGTGGGGAAAATGGTCTGTGATAGACGTGGTGCACTCCTCAAGGCTGCTACCCGTTGGCCATGGCCATGAGCCTCTAGGAGAAGGCGCCCATGAAGAGGTTGAGGTGGAGGGGCGGCCTGCCCCTTGCAGCCGGGCTGCCAGATCTGCCTGCAGGAGACCACTTTTGCCTTTGTGTGCACAATGAAGTAGGAACCCATCCCGATTTAGGATCTACTCTGGGTTCTCTCTCAGAACTTGACCAAGTCTCTCATTTCAGGAGACCTGATGCATGCTGAAGGCAGGACTACTGCCCCTGACTGTACTGCACACAGATGTACCTGGTCCCGTGTCAGCTGCACCATGTCAAGTGGGCTGCAGGGAAAGATAAGAGTGAGAACGTGCAGTGCTGGATGTAGGGCTGGGCCCCGAAACCTCATCTCTTTCCATGTGCTGAAAAGCAGCTGGACTACAACATGCATTTGGCAAGAGGAGTGTCAAGACACAAGTTTTCCTGTTTGCAAGTCCCAGATCCCGGTGAACATCACCTAGGTCGGTCCATCTGGCAGCTGTGCTCAGAAGCTGTCTCCAAGAAGCCACAGAAACCATCGGGAATGTTTGCACCCGGCAGTGTCCCTTTCCTGTGACCGTCCGAGTGATTAAAGGCCCCCAGGGTGACATGGAGTCATTGAACTCAGCTTACTCCAATGGCTTCCACAAGACTTTGTCCACTTCTTCAGCCTGACTGCAGCCATTTACCTCCTGCCTTGCTGTCGCCCTGACTGACTCACATTTTGACCCTCACCCACAAGGGTCCTCCCAATCTGCTGCCCAGTCCATAGAAGAGATCGATGCATCCAGGCAGCTTCTTTCATGCTGAGGGCAAACCCCTGTTGATCGTCCCCGCTTGTCTCTTCTGAAGAATCTGCACCCACCCAGCACGACCACACTGTCACCCTGACTGGCTCTCCTCTGAGCTTCACCCACAAGGGCTCCCCCAACCTGCTGCCCATCCCATAGAGGAGTGGCTCCTTCAGATGGAGGACAATACCCTGTTATTCATCCCCCCATTCATATGTCCCTATCCAGCACATCGCCCCAAGCTGAGGGACCTGTCCCCCAACACCTCATCAGCTCTTCTATCAATGTCACAGCCCTGTGACAGCAGATTGGGATCTATCTCTTCCTGCCTGTGCCCCAGGCTGAGGGCATTGTGCCACATCTGGACTGTGTGTCCTGCTTGTAAACAGGACAAAGAAACAGAATAAAGAAATATGATTCCTAGCCTAAAAGGAGAAATGAGCCTGGTGTGAAGAAGTGTGTGTGCCCAGGGGAGGGAGGGAGGGAAGCCCAGGGATTCCTTCAGGCTGTTTCCCAGCAGGTTCCCCTGCAGCCCCAGGGCCACAGCATGCTCACAGCTCCACAGCACAACTGGGATGTATCTAAGGCGAGAAGACAATCAGGGGTTAGATACTTTAGGCTCAGCTTTCCAGACTATTTGCTTTCAGTTTTCTCGTCTTTGTCGCTGTGGGAATAGAAATAGAGGCTGCTATTTCCCAGAAGAGGCTGATATGCCTAAGCCTTCCCACTGAGGGTTACAAGGACCCCCAACAAGTCCCTTGCCTGCCCCTCAGCCCAGAAAAAGCTCCACCACCACACGTGCAGTGCCAGCAGGGTCTGTGTGACCTGGTCTCTAGGACGTGCCCCCAGCGAGCTGCCCCTGGGCAGAGCCCTGCTGCCAGGAGGTGTCTGCAGGGCAGAGCTGAGCACCCAGTGGGTGGGATGGGGGCTGTGACCTGCAGGCAGGAGGCGTGGGGACAGAGACCCAGCTGCAGGCAGGGACAGCTGCAGGCAGCAGAGCCATGGTCAGGGAGTGAGAGGGAGCTGCTCCCAGAAACTCCATGGCAGAGGGGATTCAGGCACCTCCCTGCCATCCCTGTACTGCAGATGTCTCCCCTGGAGCCACTCTCCACTCTCCTTTTTCTCACACCATAGACTTCCAGCCCTAATGTCACTGGGGCTTTTGCTGGGCTGCAGGCTGCCTTGCAGAAGGGCACAGCTCTTCCCTAGCAGCCCTGTGTTATCTAGCATCCCCATGGAGAAGAATCTTCAGTCCTAAGGCCATAGAAATGCTGCTGGATGGCTGTATGTGGGCAGCTGCTGTGATCCCTCTGTGTCCGTGGTGAAAAGCAGGGCGCTGAGATCCTCCTCAGGTACGATGAGATGGGTGAGGGGCTTGGAGATCTGCACTTTGAACCTGGATTCCTCTGCTCTAAGCAGCATCCAGGTTCTTTTCAGGGGAACACCTGAGTGTGACCATCCTCCAGAGGTGCCTGCACAGGGCAGCTGAGACCAGGAGTGATGGACACACCAGCTGTCCTCACTCTGCCCTGAGGGACAGTCCCTTTCCCTCCCAGGAGGCCAAGGTTTCACTTGGTGGGCAGTAAATGTGCCAAGGATTTGTGCTTTAAATGCACTCCACAGGTGTAGGGGGACAAGTATAAAGTAACAAACCAAAGCATTGTGCACAAAGCCCTGCTCTGCAGTTGGGTGAATTTTGAGAAAGTGTACTCCAAAACTCCTTGTTACATCAAACACAGTTCATCTGAGACCACCCCATGTTCCATTTACTTCTTGCTATAGGTCAGCACTGTCTCCTGCAGAGTCTCTTGCCCCCACTAGAACCCTCAGGCAGCACCACTTTGACATCAAGCAGAGGACCAGTCCTCCCAGAAGTGAAGAGGCAGTTTTTTATGGTTTCAAAAAAAAAAAAAGAAAGAAAGAAAGAAAGAAAAATAATAATAATAAAATAGGCTAGGTTTTCCTCACAGAGGTCTACCCTAACAATTTAATTCTCTTTCCTCCTTGGAGAGGCGTCCCTATTCAGAGCAGCAGATCCCAATTCCCAGGAGGATCAGATGTCCAACAGCAGCTCCATCAGCGAGTTCCTCCTCCTGCCATTCGCAGACACGCGGGAGCTGCAGCTCCTGCACTTCGCGCTCTTCCTGGCCATCTACCTGGCTGCCCTCCTGGGCAACGGCCTCATCCTCACCGCCATAGCCTGCGACCACCGCCTCCACACCCCCATGTACTTCTTCCTCCTCAACCTCGCCCTCCTCGACCTGGGCTGCATCTCCACCACTCTCCCCAAAGCCATGGCCAATTCCCTCTGGGACACCAGGGCCATTTCCTATGCAGGATGTGCTGCACAGGTCTTTCTGATTGTCTTCTTGTTTTCAGCAGAGTATTTCCTTCTCACCATCATGTCCTACGACCGCTACGTTGCCATCTGCAAGCCCCTGCACTACGGGAGCCTCCTGGGCAGCAGAGCTTGTGCCCAGATGGCAGCAGCTGCCTGGGGCAGTGGCTTTCTCTATGCTCTGCTGCACACTGCCAATACATTTTCCCTGCCCCTCTGCCAAGGCAATGCTGTGGACCAGTTCTTCTGTGAAATCCCCCAGATCCTCAAGCTCTCCTGCACTAACTCCTACCTCAGGGAAGCTGGGCTTCTCACATTCAGTAGTTTTTGGGGTGTTTTGCTTCCATTGTGCTCTCCTATTTGCAGATCTTTAGGGCCGTGCTGAGGATGCCCTCTGAGCAGGGCCAGCACAAAGCCTTTTCCACGTGCCTCCCTCACCTGTTTGTGGTCTTTCTGTTTCTCAGCACTGGCATGTTTGCCTACCTGCAGCCCCCCTCCCTCTCCTGCCCATCCCTGGATCTGGTGGTGGCACTTCTGTACTCAGTGGTGCCCCCGATATTCAACCCTTTCATCTACAGCATGAGAAACAAGGAGCTCAGGCGTGCTATCAGGAAAGTGATTACATGGATTTTTCTTAAGATTGGTACATTTCTCCTCTTTCTCCACAAGTGACTTCCTTTGTTTTCCCTTGGAGGCTTGGTACTTACTTTCATTACCATGATATTATATTTATCTTCAGTGTCATTTCCATGTATTACGTTAGTAGAAAAAAGTATTTTATTCACCCCACTTCTCCCGAGGTATGAAATTGCTATTTTTTTTTCTCTGGACATTTTTTGTCTACCTGGATGCCAGTACTCTCTCTTAGCATCTGCTTAATAAGATGGAATCTCCCCAGTGCACTGCCTGAAATCCTGTCTCTTCTTTCAAAGATGTTGCCAATAACATGGCTGAGCAGTGTGGTGGTTTCACATCGATGGGCAGCTGAAGTCCTCCACACTGCTCTTTCACCCCCCTCTAAAGGAAAAGCTGGAGAAAAAAGAGCGGAAAAGGACTCCAGGGTTGATTTAAGGGAGAGGCAGGTGACTGATATATTTCAGTCATGGTCTTAACAGACTTTGCAGAGAGATTCAGCTAAGTTATTGAGCATTACTAAGAGACGAGAGCAGTGAGAAACTAAAGGCCTAAAAACACCTTCACCCCCGTCCACCGTCTTCTACCTCCTCCCCCCAGTGGTGCAGCGGAACGGGGAATGGGGGCTGCAGTCAGTCTATAACACTTTGTGTCTGCCGCTCCTTCATGGTCACCCTCTGCCCCTGCTCCAGTCTGGGGTCCCTCCCATGGATGCCATCCTTCCCGAACTGATCCCCCCAGGCCCCCAGCTCCTGCGTGGGCTCCTCTCCATGGGATACAGTGCAGCCTGGAGTCTGCTCCGGCAGGGGTCCTCCATGGACCACAGCCTCCTCCAGGCCACATCCACCTGCTCCACCGGGGGCTTCTCCATGGGCTGCAGCGTGGAGATCTGCTCCGTGTGGGACCCATGGGCTGCAGGGGGACAGCCTGCTCCACCAGGGGCCTGTCCACAGGCCGCAGGGGAACTTCTGCTCTGGTGCATGGAGCACCTCCTGCCCTCCTTCTGCACTGACCTTGGTGTCTGTACCAAGGACTGCTTCTCACTACATTTTCTCACTCCTCTCTCCCAGCTGCAGCTTCAGAGCAGATTTTTTTTCCCCTTCCTTAAATCTGTTCTCACAGAGGCCAACCCAGCATCGCCCATTGGCTCGGCTCTGGCTGGTGACGGGTCACTTCTGGAGCCATCTGTAACTGGCTCTTCTTTAACATGGGGCAGCTTCTGGACTCTGCTCACAGGGTCCAGCTCTAGATCCCCCCTGCTACCAAAACAGTGACACGTAAGCCCAATACAAGCTGCTGCACCTCAGAAGGCCTGTAACTCCATGCGTTTGGGAGACAAAAAGCTCATCACCATCATATGAGTTGGGAGATATCAAGGGTAGGATTTAGGAGTAACCTGTTGGTGTCTGATGACAGTGAAAGTGGTGAATGGCCACTGAGGTACATCCCCATGTCTGTCCCACATGGGGCAGGGCAGAGGACATCCTCTAGGAGAGTAATTTGGAGCTGCCTGGGAAGCTCAGGGGTTCTCCCTAGGGAGCATGTCCCGGGGTGGGCAGTGCCTGGAGCCCTACAAAGTGAGAGATTGCCCAAGGTGGAGTCACCCGTAGGAACGGTGCCAAATTTTGATGTCCCCAGGCAAACAAGAACTCAGTGCCTGTGGGATTCAGTGAGGGACCAGCATGCTCAAAGGAGGAAGGTTGGAGAGGGGTTCCTCTCATCCTCAGGGAAGTACAGCTGCCTGGATCTATAAAATACCTGGAAACCCCTAGAGTCCTTGGAAATATTCCCTAGTCTTCCTGAGCATCTGCCACAGATGTTGAATCCAGAGTGAGAGTTTAGCAGCAGTGATCCCAATACAGATAGGTCTACTTCCCACCGTGTGCAGCACAGCCAGTGTGCCGTCACCTCTTGGGCACCACAGCATGCTTGGTCTGCTCATAGCACCACCAGCTCAGGGCCACATGGGGAGCACGGGGAGGTGGCCAGGAAGAGCTGGAGAGGAGAGAGGAGGCATGAGGAGAGGTCAGATGGGAGCTGACCTTGACTAGAAGTTGCCTCAAATACTGGTGTTCATCTCATCCAAGACAAGGTCTGGACATACCCATTAATCCCTAAACCTAAATGCTACTCCACACCCTGACAGGAATCCACTTCTCTAATGTTTGACCACAATATCCCTTGAAGCCAAACTTAGTCCATAGCCTTTTTCCATTACCCTTACACTCTTGCTCGCCCTGATCCCTGCCCTTAACACTAGCATTAAAATGCTCTAGTTAACCCTAGTCTTCTTGCAGACCTAAACAAAACCCTAAACCACTGAGCTTGACCATACCCTAACCACAGACCTGACACCACAAGCAGAACACCAAACACTTCCACTAGATTTTGCTTCATCTCTAACCCAGAAAAGTGAGCTCTAGTCACTAATGCCATACATGAACAACTAACACCCAAAGCCCCCATCCCTGTGCATTAACCTCCTCACCTTCAGCCCCTCTCCTGACCCTTAACTTTAGGCGCTTACCCCCTTGGCGCAGGGCAGGAGCCGTGAGGTTGCTGTGCAGTCACATGGCATTCAAAGATGAATGTGAGGGGCCATGGATCTGATCAGCTCGTCAAACACAAGGAGGAGATGGGTGGGAATGCTCTGATGAGCTCAGCTCTGCCTCAGGATCTCCTGCCCCAGCAGGAGGAATGTGGCTGTGGCAGTGACTGTGAGGTCACTTCTGTCTCTGCAGTTGATAGGGCAGCAGCAGGAACGTGTCATGGAAAGGGACTGTGAGGTCACTTCTGTCTGAAGTAGCTGACAGGTCACCCTTGGCTTCTCCCTGGGATCTGTACTTTTTGGCTGACATCTGCCAGTGGCCCTGGTAGGCCAGCAGAAGGCACCAGGTTGGCATGCTGACTGTGGGATCCCCTCTGCCTGCATACCCAGGAGGACCCAGGCAGAAAGAAGGCCCGCATATGGGTTGTGCTGTCCCTTCTGCTTGAGTCCATGACTTGACAGCAGGAGGCACATGGCTTGGCTGTGTCTACACAAGAAGCTGCAAGGCCAGCAGCAAGCCCATGGCTTAGAAGATGCTGGTGAGGTGACTTGTGTCTGGTTGGCTGACTGGCCGCAAGGAGCCTGATGGGTTGGGATGCCTACTTCAGGAGCGGTTTCCACCCTTATGGAGCTTTCTTTGGTATTGGGAAAGAGCAGGAGAGAAAAAACTGCCACAAAGTGCACCTTGGAAGGGTGGCACTGGCCATGAGGAGGAAGAAATATCTAGGGGAATAACTGGTCTTGCTGCTAGAGACTGAGGCAAAGAAGGCATTAAGTGCCTCAGCCTTTACCTCATCTCTTGTCACCAGGTTTCCCCCCACATCCAATAAAATATGATGATTCTCCTTAATCCTCCTTTATTAAAGTATTTATATAAACAGTTTTTATTGTCTTTGACAGTAATAGACAGATTGAGCTCCAGCTGGGCTTTGGCCCTTCTAACTTTGACCTGCACAGCCCCATAAAGTTCAGGACACAGCTCCAGACAAACTGACAGCATGCGTGAGAAGGAAGCACAGAAAATGCGGAACCTGGCAGCCTCCCATCCCCTACCCTTCTGTGACTCTGTGCTGCAGTTCCATTCAACTCATTACTCCTGTATTATCCAAACTTTCCTGCAACTCCTGATGCTGCCATCTTGTCAGAGAGAGCACAATCACGTGAAGGTTAAACTGTCTGCCTGCAGACATGAACAGCTGACAGAATGGAGTGTCATTGTGGGGGAACCTTGAGAAACTGCAGGATTTTGCCTACAGAATCCTCTCGACATTTACAAGGAGAAGAGCTTAATCCTGCACCAGAGGAAGAGGAACCCCACACATGAGGGCAGACTGAGACCCTGCTGAGTGAACAGTGCCCAAGAGGAGGAGGGCCTGGAACACCACGACGGATGCCATACGAGCAGTGGTGCCACTCACCAGGAACCAGGCCAGCTTCAAACAGAGCTGCCTTAAGAGGAGCATTGCACCAAGAAAATCTGAGTTATCAGACTCAGCTGAGATCCAGTAAGACACCACACGGACAAGGGTCTAGAGCCAGCAGGGAAAGATGTGCAAGTGTGGGAGTCCTTTGAACAGCCAGGTGTAGACAGGATAGAGGGCTGTGGCAAGGCTGAAAGTCCCAACAGGACCCAGGTCTTTGTGTCCATGGCTATGGCTGTTGTCTCTGCCACTGAGGCCTATGAGGAGACAGCTTGTCATTAAAGTACCAGGGAATCATTGCCTCCTCGACCCCACCCATGAACCAGGCAGGGGTCATACCATTCTCCTGCACTTGGCCATGCACATCCCCATCTCCTACTGCCCCAGGAAGAGCCCTGAGCAGTGTGTGACAGAAACAGATCTCCCTTCCTGGGTGCCAGGGGACAAGGTCTGTTCCTTTTCTTTGGTGAAACACATCCAGGTTGTCTACACATCAGTGTCACCTTTACACTGCCTTTGTCTCCTTGTTCTCACTGCCTCCTCCAATGTTCTGCTCTAACGAGCTCCAAGGGAGGCTGTGTCAGTGCTGGCCCTCAGGGAGACACTGCAGGAAACTTGCCTCTGACTTGGACTTCTTGAGAGATTTCTTCAATTGTCTCTCAGTGCCTGAGGTTCGTGGGCCCATCACCAAAGCCCCCAGAGGGGTGATTCCAATGCCTTGGGCTGGGCCTCTGGTGCTGAGCTGGGCCGGGCTCCTGGGACAGAGAGAGCTCCTGGCAAGAGGGCCCTGGTGCAGAGAGCCAGCTCTGCCCAGGAGCAGCTCCTCTGCACAGCGCAGCAGGGCTGGGGGCTCTGACTGCAGGCACCCAGGCAGAAAGTGATTCCAGGCAGCCTGGAGGGTGTGGGCAGAGGAGAGCTCAGTGCAGGAGAAACCTTCACAGCTCTGCACATGGTAAGTGTCCGGCTGCAGGACAGTGCAGGAGAGGTTCCTGGAAGGGGCTCCTGGATCCGGGATGTCTCTGCCTGGCCAGGAGCTGCCAGGATGTCTCGTTGTGGCTCGTGCTGTGTGGAGGAGAAGGTGCTGCAGAGCAGCCTTGGGCAGAGGAAGGGGAGGGCAGGGGCTGCCTGCAAAGAGAAGGCACTTTCTGCAGTCTCTGCCTGCATTTTCCTGCTCTAATTCTTGCGCAGGCTCTGTGTTAACAGAGTTGTAGGGATTGCACAGGTGAAGGAACTTCCTATTGCATTGAACTGAGACATAAACAGGTTAGTGATGAACCTGAGAATATCCCTTCCCTTCTCTCTGCTTACACACTGCACCAGGGCTTTTCTGAGCTGTTCTTTAGGACCTGCAGACAGGGAGATGTCCCTGGGAGGTGTCTGCAGGGCAGAGCTGGGCACACAGCGGATGGGATGGTGTCTGTGAGCATGGACAGGAGGAGACGTGGGGACAGAGAAAGAGCTGCTGGCAGGGACAGCTGCAGGCAGCAGGGACATGGGCAGGTAGTGAGAGGGAGCTGCTCTCTCCCTGCCATCCCCTGAAGTGCAGGCGCCTTCCTTGCAGCAGCCCCTGGTCTCTCCTCCCCAGCACAGCTTCTGTCATGGCATGTATAATCTGTGGAGCTGAGAATACGGGGTGTCTGAAGCCTAAATCTCTGTGTAAGTAGACACATTTGCTGCAGGCCCCCTCCACCTTCCTCCATGGAAGAAGGCATAGAATCACAGAATCATAGAATATCCCGAGTTGGAAGGGACCCACAAGGATCATCGAGTCCAGCTCCTGGCTCCACAGAGGTCTTACCCCAAAATTCCTACCATATGACAAGGAGCATATTCCAAACGCTTCTTAGACTCCAGAGCTCTTTTCCCTCTGCTGCCTGTGCCGGCCAGGTGGCACAGGGGTGTGAGGACAGGTTGTACCTCACCGACACCGCAGCCTCGGCACCGGGTTGGGTCCTCCCTGCCTGCCCATGCCTGCTTCTCTCCCTTGCCCAGCGTGGCAGCTGCTGGTGCCTGATTCTGACAGGGAATGCTGTGCATGGAGGGTGAAGCAGGAGGAAATGCTTCCTGTTCTCTCCGGCCAGACACAGGCAGTCTGTGAGCTGATTTCATCTCTCAGGGTGAGGAATAGAGAAGACTCACATGGAGTCACACAGCCAAACACCCCTCACTCAACAGAGGGATCCCCTTCCCTGGAACCCTCCTCCAAGTACATGGCTCTGTTGGCACCTCTGTGTACCACTGCTCTGGAGCAGAGGTGGCCCATCGGGAGCTGCTGGGCAGAGGCATTTGCTGTGTACAGGACACTCAGCCAGCACAGAGCAGGGCTCCAGCCAGGGAGAGACAAAATGGTCTTCTAGAAAGAAAGGCGATGTGAAGGCTGCATTGAAGAATCAAATGGCTATAGCTCAGAGCAATTTTCCCTAACACTCTATATTTTTTCTTCTTTGGCAGTGTCCCTGATGAAGGGCAGCAAATGCCCAACAGCAGCTCTGTGAGCGAGTTCCTCCTGCTGGCATTCGCAGACACGCGGGAGCTGCAGCTCCTGCACTTCGCGCTCTTCCTGGCCATCTACCTGGCTGCCCTCCTGGGCAACGGCCTCATCCTCACCGCCGTAGCCTGCGACCACCACCTCCACACCCCCATGTACTTCTTCCTCCTCAACCTCGCCCTCCTCGACCTGGGCTGCATCTCCACCACTCTGCCCAAAGCCATGGCCAATTCCCTCTGGGACACCAGGGCCATCTCCTATGCAGGATGTGCTGTACAGGTGTTTGCATTTGTCTTCTTGATATCAGCAGAGTTTTTTCTTCTCACTGTCATGTCCTATGACCGCTACGTTGCCATCTGCAAGCCCCTGCACTACGGGAGCCTCCTGGGCAGCAGAGCTTGTGCCCAGATGGCAGCAGCTGCCTGGGGCAGTGGCTTTCTCCATGGTGTCCTGCACACGGCCAGTACATTTTCCCTGCCCCTCTGCCAAGGCAATGCTGTGGACCAGTTCTTCTGTGAAGTTCCACAGATCCTCAAGCTCTCCTGCTCAGATGCCTACCTCAGGGAAGTTGGGTTTATTGCATTTAGCTTTTGTTTAGGTGCTGGTTGCTTTGTTTTCATTGTGGTGTCCTATATGCAGATATTTAGGGCAGTGCTGAGGATGCCCTCTGAGCAGGGCCTGCACAAAGCCTTTTCCACGTGCCTCCCTCACCTGGCTGTGGTCTCCCTGTTTATCAGCACTATCGTGTTTGCTGGCATGAAGCCCCCCTCCATCTCCTCCCTATACCTGGACTTTGTGGTGGCAGTTCTGTACTCTGTGGTGCCTCCAGCACTGAACCCACTCATCTACAGCATGAGGAACCAGGAGCTCAAGCATGCACTGAAGAAGCTGTTTCAGTTGTCTTCCAGAAGCAATTAGCTGCTGCTCTGCTGCTGCAATGGGAAAAACTCACCAAAAAAACACGGTGTGAGGCACAGCCTTTCAGTGCCAGGTACCAGGTCCACAAATGCTGGCCCCAAACTGTGAGAAGCAAAGTAATAATGTTACGTACAGAAGGAGAGAAGATGGATCCTGAGGATACAGGGCTGCAGGCACCTGTGAGCAGTACGGACACTGACCTGCGGTCTCAATGCTCTTAGGGTAGGGAATAGGAGAAAGAGGCCAGTGCCTGTCCTGTGCCACCTCCCCTCCAGCCCTGCCCTCCTACAGGTGGAGTATTTCTCCCTTACTCGGGCACCAGCAGCGCTTTGCCTCCTCCTCCTCCACAGGGAGATGAGCCACAGGCCTGGCTGTGTGTGAGGGAGCAGCAGACCTGAGCAGAAAAAAAGCCAGTTTCATGGCACCGGGGCATCTGAAGGGTCCAGCCCCTGCGGTTGGGTCTGTTCTCCGCAGCAAAGAGCTGTCACCAAGCCCCAGGTCTGTGGTTGCTCCTGCAGCTCTGAGGACCACTCCAAGGGCATCACAGTAACGAAGGTCAGGACCTATGAGGGTCAGCCTGCCCATGGATCGCAACAGGAGGTTGGTAGGATTCCATAGTACACAAGGACACAGACACCTCGTTGCTCCATTTTCATGAATGTCTTTATTACAAATTGCTACAAAACCCTACCTGTAAAGCAACTACATAGTGCAAGAAACTACTAAGTTACCACTAGGAAAGCAAATATGGGCTTGTGATGCTTTCCCTAAATCTGCACCAATAAATACTATTTGAGCTGCTACTGGTACGACACTCATGAATCCACTTGGTGGAGGGCACAAGGCAGGGCACCTTCCCCTTCTTTCTTTGGGGCCAGTCATGATAGCTCTTGAGTATTGTGAACATCGTTGGGTAACCCTAATGACATGCCTCCAGACTCTGTTTCTGGCTTTTTCCAAGGGTAAACAACTAAAGAAAAGGGTACCGGAGGGCTGTTGGCATAACTGCCTTGAATACAGAGAACGTCAAATAGTTGTCTACCTTGCCTGGTCTCGCACAGGACCCTTCTGTTGTGGGGTTGCTGAGAGCCAAAGAAGAGCAGGTGCCGATGGCTGCCACAACGGTGCACCGGCAGCAATAGCGCACTGACCTCCAAGTCCTCCAAGCTCAAGAGCTGTGTATTCCTGTGAGCAAAAAGTCAGACAAAGGGGGCAGGAGACCTGCTTGGATGATCAAGGAGATCCTGGAGTGACTTAAATGAAAGAAGAAAGCATACATAATGTGGAAAAGGGGACAAGCCACTTGGGAAGAATATAGGGACAATGTCTGAGGATGCAGAGAAGTGACAGGGAAGTCCAAGGCCTATTTGAAGTTAAATCTTGCAAGAGGTGTCAAGGACAACAAAAAGGGCTTTTTCAAATATATCAAGAGCTGAAGGAAGACGAAGGAAAATATGGGCCCACTGGTTAACGAGGAGGGTGCCCTGGTGACAAAGGATACAGAGAAGGCAGAATTACTGAATGCCTTCTTTGCTTCAGCCTTCACTGCTAAGACCAGCCCTCTGGAATCTCTGAGCTTCGGGACAAGGGAGGAGATCTGGAGAAACGAGGACTTTCCCTTGGTTGAAGAGGATCAGGTCAGAGATCTCTTAGGCAAACTTGACACCCACAAATCCATGGACCTCGATGGGATACATCCATGAGTGCTGAGGGAGCTGGCAGATGTTACTGCTGGCCCACTCTCCGTCATCTTTGAAAGGGCATGGAGAACAGGAGAGGTGCCTGAAGACTGGAAGAAAGCTCATGTCATGCCAGTCTTCAACAAGGGCAAGAAGAAGGCCCCAGGCAACTACAGGCCGGTCAGCCTCACCTCCATCCCTGGAAAGGTGATGGAACAGCTCATCCTGCAGGTCATCTCCAGCATGTGGAGGAGAAGGTGATCAGGAGTAGTCAGCATGGGTTCACCAAGGGAAACCATGCTTCACCAACTTGATAGCCTTCTGTGATGGAATAGCTGAGTGGGTGAGGGAGAGCAGTGGATGTTGTGTACTCTGACTTCAGCAAGGCTTTCAGCACTGTCTCCCATAACATCCTCACAGGCCAGCTCAGGAAGTGTGGGATGGATGAGTGGACAGAGAGGCGGATTGTGAGCTGGTTGGATGGCAGAGGTCAGAGGATTGTGTTTAGTGGAACAGAGTCTAGTTGGAGGCCTGGAGCCAGCAGTGTCCCCCAGGGATCTACACTGGGTCCAGTCCTGTTCAACTTATTTGTCAATGACCTGGATGATGGAATAGAGTGCACCCTCAGCAAATGTAAAGATGTGCTGTGTTTCAGGTCAAAGTGCTCTGTTTTGAGTCAAAGCTCACCTTTTTTTTCTTTTCTTTTTTTTTTTTTTTTAACCCAAAGACCTCATGTACAGGTGCTGATAAGGTCTTGGTAGATAACCAAATAAAGGAACCAGCAGGTAGTCATTTTCTGTTTCATTTTCTGTGACTCTTGTTTCTCATAATTTCTCTTCAGGTACAGCAGTGCTTGTGGGATGAAGAGCCCAGCTGCAATGCGGAGGAAAAGCCCTGGTGGCCCTTGGGGCTGCCCCATTTTGCCCTGGCAGGCACTCCCTCTCTGTGAGTCGAGGTATTGCTGGCATTTGTAATCCCTGCTCAACTTTGTCCTTGGGGTTACATCATGAACGAATTCATCCTCAAAAGAAGGCTCTGCCCCATGAGCACCCGGTGTCCAGCTGGTTTGGAGATACTGCCAAGGAGTTCTCAGAAACACTGACAAGCATTGCAGAGTGATAGGTTCACTGAGACTGGAGGGGACGTCCAAAGCCCATCTAGCCCACCCCACTAGCCAAGCATGGACACCTAAACCAGGCAGCCCAGGCCCATTTCCAGCTGTTCTTTGGGTATCTCCAATGATGGGGACTCCGGTACTTTTTAGGAAACATGATCCAGTGCTTGGTATTGCTCACAGTAAAAGTGTTTTCCTGTGTGGAATGTCATGTATTCTCATGTCTTGTCCTGTCATGGAGACTGCTGAGATTGTCAGAGGAAAATACCTGATAGCGAATCCATGTCTCATAGCCACGTCATAGCAGCAGACAGAGACGGGACTGAGGGACTCAATGTTTTCTCTGTATTAGTCTGTACCAAAAAGTTCTCCTAGGCCTATGTATTCAGTAAAAGAGTTCAAGGATGAGAAGAGCATGTGTTGACAGGAAGGCCATGAAAAGCCACCAGGACAAGGGCCAGTTTCTGCCCCTGCAGGGGACTGACCCTGGGCAAGGCCCAGCTTGGGAAGCAGCCCTGTCAGACGTTCTTGGTGGGCAGTGAGCTGGGCAGGAGGCAGCCGTGTGCCCTGGCAGCACAGGAGGGAAGGCTGAGGGGCACCTCACTGCAGCCTGCCAGGAGCTGCAGGGATGTCAGGAAGAGCCCAGGGCCAGGCTCTGCCCCGCAGCCACGAGCCCTGCCTGCCCTTCTCTGGCCATGCTGCATGCGGTAGCTGCAGCAGAGGGGACCCCCAGCCAGCCCCTGCATGGGGCTCTGCCACCCGCCTCACCCCAGCCCTCTCCAGTGCCCTCCTTGCTGCTCTCTGATGCACACCAGGACCTCCCAGTGCGTGCCGGCCAGCACATCTGCAGTGTGGCTGCTGCAGGGGCAGGGAGCTCAGCATGGTCCTTGCAGCCCCCTGCCCTGGGCCTCCCTCTCCCCTTGCCCTCAGCCCAGGCTTGTCTCTGCTGGCAGGAGCACTCTTGGCATGCGCTTCCTGGCCTCCCCTCGCCTGCGCACAGCTGCTGCCCACTCAGGCTGCTGGCACAAACGTGTCCTCACAAGCAGCACCACCCCTTCGGCTGCTTCTCCTGGCCTCCCCAACCCCACTGCATAGACTCCTTTTCTCTGCCGGGCCACCTCTTAAACACCCAAATACATCCCTTGGCTGTCAGCTCCCTCTCCCCTGCCCTGTGGGGTGACAGACCCAGAGTGGGACATGCTACCTGTATTTGACATAGTTCTTGTGTATTTGCACTGGTGATGGCACAAAAAGACAGCTCCTTCAGCAATCACGTACATCCTTCTTCATGTTAGGACACAACTCAATGTCCTTCACTCTGCTTTATCTCATGGATGAACTAGATCAGTTCTCCTTGATTATTCTGAGGCACAATGCAATGCTTTTTGCCTTCTGTCCCTACAGCACAATATGTGTGACTTTCCCTTACTCTGCGCATTGACCTGACGGGTCATTTCACATTTTTCACTTTCAAAACCTTAGTTGGACAGGGACCATTTCCAAAGTGGGGCAAGCTGATGGGTTCTGGCTCAGCCATTTGAAGCACGCTATACTTGAGTTTTTCAGCCTGAGTTTGCTAGAGATGACCCAGGAAGGTAAACGAATGTTCAAGTATCTAGTTTGAATAAGGGAGAGTATCATGGGTTTCCAATGGCCATTTCAAATCTAGGTCAATCCCAGGAACCCACTGAAGAAGAGGTTTGTCTTTGAAGGGGTTTCCTGTGCTGGGCTGGGCTGGAGTTACAGGGACAAAGACCACTGCTGGCAGTGGAGGTGCTATGGGAACTCCACCTGGCTCCACCTGATTTTCCTAAAGGGCTCCGGTCTCCTGCAAGTCTTTTCTGACATCTGCCGGTCCAGGGAGGTGCCTCAAACGCAAGGGGGCCACAGGAGGTTTTCCCTGGTTGCTTATGGTCAGACAGCAAAGCTCTGCCTGAATACCCAGTAATTTTTTTAGTACTTAACTAATAAAGCAACTACTCATCAGCTCAAATGATTCAATCCCTTCTGCTAAATGTCTCACGTGAAGTGTAATTTCTATCATGAAGAAATGCTAATTTCCATGATTTATATTCATCACAGGAGAAGAAATACTGATGATCTCCTTTACTTGCATTGTCATCACTTTGTCTATCATGGTGTGATCCCTCATCTTCCAGGCTCAAAACCCATCTTGATTACACAGACAGTGCTGAATGTCCCCTGTCCAGCTGCCTGTCTGGACCTATGCACTTCCCATGGTTCTCCTGGTTTGCCCTCCCCTTACTCTTTGATCATTCAGGCAGCTCTCACCAACCTAGTTGCTGCTTTGAGTTTCAGTGAGTGCAAGGTCGGCCATCTATCAGCAGTCTGTCTAATGGTTTCCTTAGCAAGAAACTCATCGTTTATCATTGAATTAGTATGATATGGATTAATATTAACACTACTATTTAAATTTCCTATTAATCAGTGTAAAATACATCATGTACAGTCATCTTTCTGGGAATGTAAACATCACTGGAGGCAACAAAATGAGGAACTTGAGCTTTGTTTGTTTTGAAAATTGCAGCATGATTTCCTGTTGTTTGTTTTTAAATAGGAAAAACCCTGCTTTTCCTATCTAAGCAGGGCTTCAAAGGAGAAACCCTAGACCAATATCTATAGGAGAATGATGCTCTAAACAGAAACGCAACAAAATTCAGCCTTTGAAATGAGGAAAGATTTCTAATAGATGCTCTTTGAAATCTTCCTCCTTAACTACACCATGAAAGCTCTCCAATTAGCTCTACAAGTCTTGAAGAAAACTTTGGGAGAGATATGGCTCCTTAGGAGTTTCTGCATTTTAATGAGTTCCATGGTGTATTTTGGTGCTGAGTCTATGAAGAACAGGTACTGAGAGGAGAATGACGTAACCGCTTGAGCAAGTAAAGTCAGGAGGAAAAATTAAAGTGACTTGGAGTATTAATGGGCCCCACTGAGGGCTGTTACTAACAAAGCCTCCCCAGGGACTTGTTAGGGCAGATAATTGGAGGCCATGATTGCAGGTAGGCAAAGGCACTGTGCTGAGAAAATTCTTGGCTGGTTTTGGTGAAGTAAAAGATCCAAGGCCTGACCCCAGCCACTGGGAGGGGAGATCCTGCACCCCCCCATCCGGCTCAGGGATAGTCTTCGGGTCTGTGGGGTGTGGTGGGCAGTGTGATACTACAAGAACAGTGGTATGACACCTCCCAGCCTCTGCACATCGCTGCAAGGAAGCAATGAGGCCCCATTGCAATGAGTATAACATGTCTCCTCATAAGCTCTAGCCAAGGGGACAAAAATGTCAGGGCTGTTGGGGCCTTCCCTTCTTGCCAGCACCCTCTACCTTCTCCTCTGCAGTCTTTTCTGTGCTGTGCTACACTTTGTCCTATTTCCTTGAAGTCTGCAGACACCCATCTCTGTTCACCACCTTGATCTCATCCCAGCATTTCCATCATGTCACCAATGTCTTGTCAACCCTCACCAGCTGTTCCTTGAAACACAAAGCCATGCTTTGATCACAGACACTCTTTGGGTGACCTCTGGCACCACAGCATGACCCTTTGAGGGACATTTCTTCCTCCTCGTGGCCAGTGCAAACCTTCCAAGGTACACTTTGTGGCAATTTTTTCTTTCATGCTCTTTCCTACTACCTTAGAAAGCTCCATAAGGGTAGAAACCACTCCTGAAGTAGGCATCCCAACCCATCAGGCTCCTTGCGGCCTCTCAGCCAACCAGACAGGAGTCACCTCACCAGCATCTTCCAAGCCATGGGCCTGCTGCTGGCCTTGCAGCTTCTTGGCCAGATGCACCCAAGCCTTGTGCCTCCTGCTTTCCAGTCATGGACTCAAGCAGAAGGGACAGGACAACCCATATGCGGGCCTTCTTTCTGCCTGGGTCCTCCTGGGTATGGAGGCAGAGGGGATCCCACAGTCAGCATGCCAACCTGGTGCCTTCTGCTGGCCTACCAGGGCCACTGGCAGATGTCAGCCAAAAAGTGCAGGTCCCAGGGAGAAGCCAAGGGTGACCTGCCACCTACAGACAGAAGTGACCTCACAGTCCCTTTCCGTGACATGTTCCTGCTGCTGCCCTATCAACTGCAGAGACAGAAGTGACCTCACAGTCACTGTCCCAGTCACATTCCTCCTGCTGGGGCAGGAGATCCTGAGGCAGAGCTGAGCTCATCAGAGCATTCCCATCCATCTCCTCCTTGTGTTTGACGAGCTGATCAGATCCATGGCCCCTCACATTCATCTTTGAATGCCATGTGTCTGCACAGCAATCTCAAATTTCTGCCCTGCCCCAAAGGGCCAAGTGCATAAAGTTAAGGGTTAGGAGAGGGGTTGAAGGTGAGGAGGTTAATGCACAGGAACAGGGGCTTTGGGGTGTTAGTTTTTCATGTATAGGATTAGGGACTAGGGCTCACCTTTCTGAGTTAGAGATTAAGGAAAATTTAGTGGAAGTGTTTGGTGTTCTGTTTAAGGTGTGACGTCTGTGGTTAGGGTATGGACAAGCTTTGTGGTTTAGGGTTTTGTTTAGGTCTGTTAAGAAGAAGTCCAGGGTTAAACAGCCATGTGACTGCACAGCAACCCCACTTTCCCTGCACTGCCCCAAGGGGTCAAGAACCTAAAGTTAAGGGTGTTAGGTATGGTTACTTATGGGATTAGGGACTAAGGACCACCTTTCATGGTGAGAGCTTAAGGAAATGTTTAGTGGGAGGGTTTGGTGTTCTGCTTGGTGTGTCAGGTCCATGGTTAAGGTATGGGCAAGCTCTTTGGTTTAGCGTTTTGTTTATATCTGCAAGAATACTAGAGTTAAATAAAGCATTTTAATGCTAGTTTTAAGGGCAGGGATCAGGGTGAGCAAGAGAGTAAAGGTAATGGAAAAAGGTTTATGGACTAATTTTTGCTTCAAGGGATATTGTGGTCAGAAATTAGAGCAGTGGATTCCTGTCAGGGTGTGGAGTGGCATTTAGATTTAGGTATTAATGTTACAGGTTAGACTAGGGCCTCACCTGTCTGCTTTAAGTCTGCTTTATGGTGGGATCGACATTACCTGAACATTCTTACCTCTTCAAAATCATTAGCTTCTGCTGTCCAAGCTCCTCTTCCCTCCCCCAAATCTCGCACCTCTCCTGTCCAGGCTTCTCCTGACTTCCCCATATCAGTCATCTTCTTACGGGCAGCTTTCTGATGGCTTTCATGATCTCAGAGTATTTGTCTCACCTCGGCTGGCTACTCTGTTCCTGAGAAAGAAGCAGCTCGTAAGCCAGCAAGGAGAAGGACACCAAGGTCTGTAGGAGCACCCTTCACAATGTGCCCAGCAGCTCTGCAACACCACAGAAGCAGCCCTGAAGGATGAGTTCAGGCAAAAGCGGATACCTCTGACATGACAACCCCAGTCCAAGACCTCTTCCTCTATGGGGCCTACCAGCTACTTGGGAAGAGAGGATCTCACAAACTGTGTGCAAAGCAGGTGCATCTGCTGGCCTATCATGGACCCTTGGAAGATGTGAGCCTAAAGACACAGATGCCATCCGGGAGTCAAGGGGCGGCCTGTTGGCTACTTCGGAAAAAAGTCACCTCACAGGCTATTTAACAGCCATTAGCTTCCTACTGGACTTACAGCTTCTGAGGCATCACTGCCCTCGTAATACCATACGTACAAAATACCCCCTTTTTGGCCCAGAATCTGCCCAGCTAGAAGTGATCTGGTTGTGATCCTTCAAGCCCATGGCACACCTCCCGGGCTCCCAGCCTCTCTGACACACAGGAGCCAGTGCCGTGCCGGTTCTGTGAGGTGCTAGAGCAGGAGGAACCTTGCAGTCAAATCACTCGCCAGACTCCTTTGCTGGGGCTGCTGCGTGCCCTGGGGCTGCAGAGCTCTCCTCTGCCTGCTCGCACCAGATTGAGCACTTGAGCTCTGGTCAGTCCACCTTTGAGGAGATCACTCCTTAGGAGGGAAGTGCTGCAGTGGAGGCTGGCTGTGCCACTGCTGTGCCCACTGCCTGTCCCTGCCTGCAGTCCCAGCACAGCCCCACAGCAGCACTGCCACCAAGCTACAGGAGCAGCCAGGCCTGACCCCACCAGCAGGGCTCAGCAGGAGAGGGTGGCAGTGGCAAGAGAGCATCTCTGCATGCACCAGGCGCTGGTGTTCCCTGGCCGTGCTGCTGGGCCACGTCTCTTTCCCCCTCCACATCTGCACAAGGGCACTGGCTCTGCATACACAGAAAAGACCTTAGAGGAAGGATATTACAACAGAAGTCAATTGAATTGGTTTAAATAAACAAGCAATCTGAAGAATGACTTCTAATGGTGAACAACATTTCTAAGAATAAAGCTGGGAAGAAATACCACAAACCAGAACACAAGAAAGGCTTGACGTATAATGAGGAACATTATGAATGATTTGCAGAACAAAGCAGGCAGTTTTTTGCTTATGAAAAACAGATGAGCTTCAGCTTCCACACAGCACCCTTGAGCTCCTTGTTCCTCATGCTGTAGATGACGGGGTTCACTGATGGAGGTACCACTGAGTACAGAACTGCCACCACCAGGTCCAGGGATGGGGGCTTCAGCTGTGCAAACATGATAGTACTGATAAAGAGGGAGACCACAACCAGGTGAGGGATGCACATGGAAAAGGCTTTGTGACATCCCTGCTGGGAGGGGATCGTCAGCACAACTCTGAAGATCTGCACATAGGACAGAGCAATGAAAACAAAACACCCCCCAAATAGAAAAGCATTAATCACAACCATTCCAGCTTCCCTTAAGTAGGAGTTTGAGCAGGAGAGCTTGAGGATCTGGGGGATTTCACAGAAGAACTGGTCCATGGCATTACCATTGCACAGAGGTAGTGAAAATATATTGGCAGTGTGCAGCAGAGCATAGAGAACCCCACTGCCCCAGGCAGCTGCTGCCATCTGGGCACAAGCTCTGCTGCCCAGGAGGCTCCCGTAGTGCAGGGGCATGCAGATGGCAACATAGCAGTCATAGGACATGACAGTGAGAAGAAAAAACTGCTGGTATCAAGAAGACAAATGAAAAGACCTGTGAAGCACATCCTTGATAGGAGATGGCCCTGGTGTCCCAGAGGGAATTGGCCATGGCTTTGGGGAGAGTGGTAGAGATGCAGCCCAGGTCGAGGACGGCGAGGTTGAGGAGGAAGAAGTACATGGGGGTGTGGAGGCGGTGGTCGCAGGCTACGGCGGTGAGGATGAGGCCGTTGCCCAGGAGGGCAGCCAGGCAGATGGCCAGGAAGAGCGCGAAGTGCAGGAGCTGCAGCTCCCGCGTGTCTGCAAATGCCAGCAGGAGGAACTCGCTCACAGAGCTGCTGTTGGGCATTTGCTGGTTCTGGCCATGGGGACTTGCCCAAGGAGGAAAAGTAAAGTAAGAAAATACAACAGACTTATCTGACAAGGAGTAATTCATGCACATATATGTCAAGTCCCTTTGATGAGTTCTGTCCAGTTCTGCCTGAGGGTGTCCCTGGGAGCAGAGGACACTGCTTTGGTAATGCAGGAGGTAAACCTGCTCTACAGCAACAGATAAAGACAGGCAAAGGGTAATGCCAGATTCAATTCATTCCTGATATGTGATTATCCACATTTTTGCTCCCAATTCACCTGAAAGGAAGCGGGGCTGCAGGCCTCTTTTTTGCATATTTTCCTTCCTGCTGCACTCCAGGTGAAACCTGGATCTTCAGAGAAAGGGACACTCCCTTTAGTTCAGAATATTCTTCAGAGGGGAATGCCCGTCTGTCTATCAAGGCTGGTCTCTTCTGCTGGCATCTCTTTCAGCTGTATGACAATGACAGTCACATCCTCACCTGAAAAGAACCAGGACACTGCTGAGAGCAGAGGAATCCAGGCTCAAAGTGCACATCTCCAGACCCCCCACCCTGTCCCCATACTCCCCTTCCCCCAAGCACACCGAGGGCTCACTCCATGGGCATGTGAAACCCCCATCCCCAGCCAGCCTGGGAACAAGACCAGCAGCAGCACGGCCAGGTGGAGAAGCCAGGAGGAATGGCAGCGTGCTGCTGCCAGGGGAGGCAAGGCCAGGGAGGGACAGACGGACACTCAGCAGACCCTCCTGTGCTGCCATCTGGCTGCAGAGGAGGCAGCTCATGCTCGTTGCAATTGCTGTGTGCTCTGCTTTGGCCTGCAGACACCTCCCAAAGCCAGGGGGTATCAGGGGGTTTGTAGCTCCTAAAAATCAGCTAGGATAAAACCTAGCTGGGTAAAAGGATGAAAATATGATGTTGGTGCAGTCCGTGAGATGAGGTTTGGGAAGGTACTTTACAAATTTAATCACTGACATTCTGATTTCTCAGTGCAATGCTCCAGGAGTCTCAGCCTCCTGTACAATACTGACAATTCATTAACATGAAATCTGGCTCCCCTCCACTGCAGGAATCTGAAAGCACGGACTGCAGAAAAAGCCTTACCCTTCAGATAAACCAAGACTTGATCTTCCTATTGAAATGTCCCCTCATAATGCCATTCTCTAAAGCGCTTCAGAAACAGAGAGAACCGTCCTGACAGATGCTATCAGCCATCGGATGTGCCAGCTGTAGAAGACCCCTCTGGCAACTGCACCTGCATTGCCCTGCTGCCAGAGACTCACGGTGTCAAGAGTCTGCAGGAGCCCGGCCCAGCTCAGCAGCACAGCACCCGACCGTGGCATCGCTTGCTCTGTGCCATTGGACTCCCTCGAGGTGTCCCCAAGGCCTCGGGGCTGACAGCTCCTGAAGGCAGCAGGGTCTCTCCTGGGGTGTGGTGTTTGAAGCAGACTGAAGGCATCACTGACTGCTCCTCTCTGACCATGGGAGAAAAGCATTTTAGAAGTGTGATTTGTGCTGGAGTGTGTGGTTTTCTAACAACAGTACAAATGATTAACCCTTCCCTTTTCCATGGTGCGGTAGCACACCTCAGCCATGGCAGGCAGGGATCATTTTAACCATTCAAACACCCTTCACCATTTCTTTTAGGAACTGAGAAAGAAACATCTTGCTTATTGGTGTCCTAACAAGAGATAGGGGAACAGAATGCTCTAAAAGGGTTTCCGTGAAGAAAGGGGAGTGGGAGACTAAGACACCATTTGTTGAGTTTCCCCAGCTGTTCATCTGGAAGATCCTCTACCCATAGACAAATCTCTTCTTCCTCTCTCGCATGACCAGCACGGTGACTGGGATGTGGAACACCCTCATCATTGTGCTGGTGCCTACAAGCTAACACCTGCAGATGCCCGTGGCCTTCTTCCTGGGGGAGATTTGTTCTCCTTGCAGACCTTGTACAGCTCCACCACCCTGTGCCAGATGCAGGACAGCTTCCTGACTGGGGACAGCACCCCCTTTGCTCACAGAGGTGGGAGCACTATCAGCTGCACCTTCTGCATGAATTGAGTGCTTCCTGCTGAGGGCCATGTCCTACGGTCAGCCCTGGGCTGTATGCCATCCCTGTTCTCTGCAAGGCTCGAAAGTGGAAGGTGTGACTCTAGAAGGCAGCTGTACCTTAACACAAGGGATTTCTTTCATGCACAGAAACCATTTAATTCTTTTCCCAGCTACAGTTCTGTGGTCCCAATGTTGTGGACCCCTTCTGTGATTTTTCCCCTTGCTGGAGCTCTCCTGCAGTGCCACGGTGATTCTCATAGTCTTTGCCTTCATAATCTGCATTTTGGATCCAATTTTCCTTCTCATGTGGTTTTCATGTGTGTGCATCCTGTGTTGGCATGCCCAAGGCCTTATCCACCTGCTCCTCTCTCCTCACTAGTGTCACTGTTTTCTATGATACTGCCATCATTGTCAGTGTGGAACCCATAACAGCCTGCCCTGGTTTTGGCTAGGATAGAGTTAATTTTATCTCCTAGTTGCTGCTATGGTGCTGTGTTTGGGATTTAGGATGAGAATAGTGTTGATATCACAATGATGTTTTAATTGTTGCAAAGCAGTGCTTACACTAAGCCAAGGACTTTTCAGCTTCTCGCTCTGTCCTGCCAGCGGGCAGGCTGGGGGTGCAGCAGGAGCTGGGAGGGGACAGACCCAGGACAGCTGACCCCAACTGGCCAAAGGGGTATTCCATACCATCTGACGTCATGCTAAACAATATATAGGGGTGGCTAGCAGGGGTGGGGTGGGCAGCTGCTCAGAGATAGGCTGGGCATCAGTCAGTGGGTGGTGAGCAATTGCGTTGTGCATCACTTGTTTTGTATACATTATTATCAGTATTATTATTATAATTATTATTTTTTTCCTTTCTTTTCTGTCCTAATAAACTGTCTCTATCTCAACCCACAGGCTTTATTTTCCTGATTCTCTCCCCTATCCCAGAGAGGGAGGGAGGAGGGGGAGCGAATGGCTGTGTGGTGCTTAGCTGCCGGCCGGGTTAAACCACAACATAGCCCTCCTCAGAGATTTTAAGCAAGCCTTTTCCCAAACCTTCATCATGCTCCTGGTCAATCCTCAGGTTGAATAGAGGTGATGTGGGAAGGGTGGGAAAGGTGCTGGTTGAGCTGCTGACGTAGTCATAAGACCTGTCTCAAAGAGATGGGAAAGGACAAATTGATCAATGACATTCCTTGGGACTCAGAAAAGGCAGATGTCAAACCCATTTCCTACTAGAAGCACAAGCAGAAGGATGATTATGCCTAGTCAAGAATTAAAATGCTAGCCTTAACCCTAGCCCTCAGCCAAGAACTAAACAAAACTCTAACCCACAAAGTTTGCCCTCATCCTACACCTTGAGTAGGCATCTTGAGCAATCCCACCAATCCCTCCCTCAAAGCCCTTGCCATTCCATTAGCCATTCCATTAGCCCAAGCAGTTGACTTCTAATCTCTAAACGTTAAATTGAACACCTAAACCCCAAAGCCCTCCACTACACACAGAGCACATCTCATCTTCAACACCACTCCTACCCCGAACTTCAGCTGTTTGTCCCCTTGGGCAGGGCAGGGATTGTGAGGTCCTTGAACAAAGAGTCACTCTCCATCTTTTTTATAAGCCACCTTTAAGTACTGAAAGGCTGCGATGAGGTCACCCAGGAACCTTCTCTTCTCCAGGCTGTACAGCCCCAGCTCTCTCAGCCTTTCTTCAAAGGAGAGGTGCTCCAGCCCCTTGATCATCTTCTTGGCCCTCCTCTGGACCTGTTCTAACAGATCCACATGCTTCTTGTGCTGGGGGCCCCACACCTGGACACAGGACTCCAAGTGGGGCCTCAAAAGGGCAGAACAGAGGGGGACAATCACCTCCCTCCACCTGCTGCCCACTCCTCTCTTGATGCAGCCCAGGATACAGTTGGCCTTCTGGGCTATAACCACGCACTGCTGGCTCATGTTGAGCTTTTCGTCCAGCAGAGCCTCCAAATCCTTCTCTGCAGGGCTGCTCTCAATGAGTTCTTCTCCCAGCTGTCCCTCCTGTCTGGGACTTCCCCAGCCCAGGTGCAGCACCTTGCACTCGGACTTGTTGAACCTCCTTAGGTTCACATGGGCCCACTTCTCAAGCTTGTCCAGGACCCTCCGGACAGCATCCCTTCCTCTGTTGCATCAACTACACCTCTCAGCTTGGTGTCATCTGCAAGCTTGCTGAAGGTGCACTCGACCCCACTGTCTATGTCATTGATAAAGACATTAAAAAGTACTGGTCCGAGGACAGACCCCTAAGGTACACCACTCATCACCAGCCTCCACCTGGACATAGAGCCATTGACCGCTGCTCTCTGGGTGTGACCTTCAAGCCAACTCCCTATCCACTCAATGGTGCACCCATCAAATGCATCTCTCTCCAGTTTGGAGACCAGGATGTCGTGTGGGACCGTGTCAAATGTCTTACGGAAATTCAAGTAGATGACATTGGTTGGTCTTCCCTTGTTTTCTGATGTGGTCACTCCATTGTGGAAAGCCACCAGATTGGTCAGGCATGATTTACCCTTTGGTGAAGCCATGCTGGCTGTCTGAGATCACCTCTTTGTCTTGCAAGTGCCTTGACATTGATTCCAGGAGGATCTTTTCCATGATCTTGCCAGTCAGTGAGGCGAGGCTCACCATTCTGTAGTTCCCTGGGTCCTCCTTTCTACCCTTTTTTAAAATGGGAGTGATGTTTTCCCTTTTCCAGTCACCAGGGACTTCACCCGACTGCCAGAACTTTTCAAATATGATGGAGAGAGGCTTGGCAACTACATCAGCCAGTTCCCTCCGGACCCTGGGATGCAAGTCATCAGGCCCCATAGACTTGTATGTGTTTATGTTCATCAGGTGGTCCTGAACCTGCTCTTCACTTACAGCAGGTGGGACTTTGCCCCCCCAGCTTCCATCTATGGGTTCAGGGAAACGAAAGACTTGGGAAGCCTGACTGGCAGTGAAGACTGAGGCAAAGAAGTTGTTGAGTACCTCAGCCTTCTCTGTGTCTGTCATTACCAGTTCACCCCTCTCATCCGTCACAGGGGGTACACTCTCCTTGGCCTTTCTTTTCTGAGCAATGTATCTATAGAATCCCTTCCTGTTACGCTTTGCATCCCTTGCCAAGCTCAGTTCCATCCGTGCCTTGGCTTTCCTTGTCCCATCCCTGCTCATCCGAAACTGAAGCATGCGTGAGGGCCTGGGAAAAGGAACCCTGGATCCATAGAAGCCATTTGGGAAACAAAACTTGTAGGTAGGAAGCGCAATTTTGTGGAGGTGCAGAGCTGATGGACACACTGTGGAGGATGCTCCTAAAGACATGTATGTCCTTTTCCCTCCTGACTACAATGCCACTTCCTTCTCAGGAATGGAGTAAGCCAACAGAGGTGAGACAGATACTCTACGATCATCAATGTCATCAGAAAGCTGATCCCAATAAAACATGGGAAGGTTAAGAGCAGCCTGGACAAGAAAGACGTGAGATTTTGGGGTGGGAAGAGGAGCATGGAAGCAGAAAATAATGATTTTGTAGAGGTAAGAGGGGTCATGTAATGTAGATATTGCGGTAACACTGACTTAAAACAGTCATGTATGGCCCTTACCTTATTTTAACCAGTAGTTTTAATCCCTAAACCTAAATGCTACTCCAGCACTCTGACAGAAATCCCCTACTCTAATGCTTGAACTCAAAGTATCCCGTGAAGCAAAACTCAGGCCATAGCCCCTTTCCCTTACCTTTATTCTCTTACTCACCCAAATGCCTTCCCTTGACACTAGCATTAAAATGCTCTATTTATCCCTAGACTTCTTGGCAGACCTAAACAAAACCCTAAACAGCAGAGCTTGTCCATACCCTAAACACAGAAGCACACCAAAACTTCCCAGTAAAAGTCTGTTTACTCTCTAACCCAGAAAGGTGAGCACTAACCCCTAAGGGACTAGAGAGAGGTCAGCTCTGCCTCAGGATCCCCTGCCCCAGCAGGAGGAATGTGACTGGGGCAGTGACTGTGAGGTCACTTCTGTCTCTGCAGTTGATGGGGCAGCAGCAGGAACATGTCACGGAAAGGGACTGTGAGGTCACTTCTGTCTGAAGTAGCTGACAGGTCACCCTTGACTTCTCCCTGGGATCTGTACTTTTTGGCTGACATCTGCCAGTGGCCCTGGTAGGCCAGCAGAAGGCACCTGGTTGGCATGCTGACTGTGGGATCCCCTCTGCCTCCATACCCAGGAGGACCCAGGCAGAAAGAAGGCCCGCATATGGGTTGTGCTGTCCCTTCTGCTTGAGTCCATGACTGGACAGCAGGAGGCACAAGGCTTGGGTGTGTCTAGCCAAGAAGTGCAAGGCCAGCAGCAGGCCCATGGCTTGGAAGATGCTGGTGAGGTGACTTCTGTCTGGTGGGCTGACAGGCCACAAGAAGGCTGATGGGTTGGGATGCCTACTTTAGGAGTGGTTTCCACCCTGATGGAGCTTTCTTTGGTGGCAGAAAAGATCAGGAGAGAAAAAACTGCCACAAAGTGCACATTGGAAGGTTGGCACTGGCCATGAGGAGGAAGAAATGCCCAGGGGATCAACTGCTCTTGCTCTAGAGACTGAGGCAAAGAAGGCATTAAGTGCCTCAGCCTTTACCTCATCTCTTGTCACCAGGTTTCCTCCCACATCCAATAAAGGAAGATGATTCTCCTTAATCCTCCTTTATTTAAAGTGTTTATATAAACAGTTTTTGTTTTCTTTGACAGTAATAGACTGATTGACCTCCAGCTGGGCTTTGGCTCTTCTAATTTTGACCTGCACGGCCCCATAACATTTAGGACACAGCTCCAGACAAACTGACAGTATGCATGAGAATGAAGAACAGAAAAGGTGGAACCTGGCAGCATTCCATCCCCTACCCTTCTGTGACTCTATGCTGCAATTCCATTCAGCTGGTTACTCCTGTATTATCCAAACTTTCCTGCAACTCCTGATGCTGCCATCTTGTCAGACAGAGCACAATCACGTGAAGGTTGAACTGTCTGCCTGCAGACATTAAACGCTGACAAAATGGAGCATCAGTGTGGGGGAATCTTGAGAAACTGCAGGATTCTGCCTACAGAAACATCCTGACATTTACAACGAGAAGAGCCTGGTCCTACTCCAGAGGAAGAGGAACCCCACACATCAGGACAGATTGGGACCCTGCTGAGTGAGCCGTGCCCAGGAGGAGGAGGGCCTGGGCACCGTGAGGGATCTCATACAAGCTACTCAGCTAAGACCCAGTGTGACACAACATGGACAAGTGTCTACAGCCAGCTGGGAAAGAGGTCTAGGTCTGGGAGACACTAGGATACTCTGGCCTTTAGAGGAGCAAGGACATAGGCAAGGCTGAAAGTCCCAACAGGACCCAGGTCTTTGTGTCCATGGCTATGGCTGTTGTCTCTGCCACTGAGGCCTATGAGGAGACAGCTTATCGTTAAAGCACCAGGGCCTCATTTCCTCCTCACCACCAACCATGAACCAGGCAGGGGTCATACCATTCTCCTGCACTTGGCCATGCACATCTCCATCTCCTACTGCCCCAGGAAGAACCCTGAGCAAGGTGTGAAGGGAAAGGATCTCCCTTCCCAGGGGCCTGGGGACAAGGCCTAGTCCTTTTCTTTGGTGAAACACATCCAGGTTGTCTACACATCAGTGTCACCTTCACATTGCCTTTGTCTCCTTGTCCTCACTGCCTCCAATGTTCTGCTCTAACGAGCTCCAAGGGAGGCTGTGTCAGTCCTGGCCCTCGGGGGACGCTCCAGGAAACTTGCATCTGACTTGGACTTCTTGAGAGATTTCTTCAATTGTCTCTCAGTGCCTGAGGTTTGTGGGCTCATCACCAAAGCCCCCAGAGGGGTGATTCCAATGCCTTGGGCTGGGCCTCTGCTGCTGAGCTGGGCCGGGCTCCTGGGACAGAGAGCTCCTGGCAAGAGGGCCCTGGTGCAGAGACACAGCTCTGCCCAGGAGCAGCGCCTCTGCACAGCTCAGCAGGGCTGGGGGCTCTGACTGAAGCAGAGACACAGAGAAGAGAGAAGGAGAGAGGGCTTGGAGGCAGTTGGGAGTGGGAGGATGCTGAGAGCTGACTGCAGGAGAAATCTGCACAGCCCTTGACAAGGTAAGTGTCTGGCTGCAGGGCCATGCAGCTGCATGTCCTGGAAGGGTCTCCTCCTGGGTCTGGTTTTCAGAGAGAAAAGCTGAGATCCTGCTCATGCACCTGCAGACAAGGTGAGGATTCTGTCCAGCTGCACTGGGACTGGGGCTTTAAGCTGTCTCCATTTATTGGGAAACACAAGAGTGTGATCATTGTCCTAAGCAAAAGAAAATCTGCCTTGCTCCACACTGTGGTTGGAGGTGTACTTTGCAACAACACTGCAAAGTTCATGGATCTGATAAGTGGACTGAACTTGAGTTTCCCCCATGGTCCTGCTTCCCGCCTGCTTCACGGCAGGAGGGACTCCTCTGGAGCCCACAGCAATCCCTGCTCCCAGTGCCACTCTCAGACAGCATCAGCTGGGACTCGAGTGATAGAGCTGCAGAAATGTTCTCTTGCAAAGAGAGAGGCTCAGGCGTGGGTTGCTCTAAGTTTTGTGATAGGTTTTCCTCACTGAAGTATCTTCTAACTTTTTTCTGCCTTATCCTCTTCAACAGACATCTGTGGCCAATGTCAGAAAATGCCCAACAGCAGCTCCATCACCGAGTTCCTCCTGCTGGCATTCGCAGACACGCGGGAGCTGCAGCTCCTGCACTTCGCGCTCTTCCTGGCCATCTACCTGGCTGCCCTCCTGGGCAACGGCCTCATCCTCACCGCCGTAGCCTGCGACCACCGCCTCCACACCCCCATGTACTTCTTCCTCCTCAACCTTGCCCTCCTCGACTTGGGCTGCATCTCCACCACTCTCCCCAAAGCCATGGCCAATTCCCTCTGGGACACCAGGGCCATCTCCTATCAAGGGTGTGCTTCACAAGTCCTGTTTTTCGTCTTCTTCTTTGGTTCAGAGTATTCTCTTCTCACCATCATGTCCTACGATCGCTACGTTGCCATCTGCAAGCCCCTGCACTACGGGAGCCTCCTGGGCAGCAGAGCTTGTGCCCAGATGGCAGCAGCTGCCTGGGGCAGTGGCTTTCTCAATGCTGTCCTGCACACTGCCAATACATTTTCCCTGCCCCTCTGCCAAGGCAATGCTGTGGAGCAGTTCTTCTGTGAAATCCCCCAGATCCTCAAGCTCTCTTGCTCAGATGCCTACCTCAGAGAATTTGAGCTACTTGTTTTCAGTCTTTCTTTAGTATTTGGTTGTTTTGTTTTCATTGTGTTATCCTATGTGCAGATCTTCAGGACTGTGCTGAGGATGCCCTCTGAGCAGGGCCGGCACAAAGCCTTTTCCACCTGCCTCCCTCACCTGGCTGTGGTCTCCCTGTTTGTCAATACAGGCATGTTTGCCCACCTGAAGCCCCCCTCCATCTCTTCCCCATCCCTGGACCTGGTGGTGTCAGTTCTGTACTCCGTGGTGCCCCCGGCAGTGAACCCCCTCATCTACAGCATGAGGAACCAGGAGCTCAAGGATGCCTTGAGGAAACTGATGACCTGATATCTTTCAACAAAAAAAAAAAAAAGCCCATTTTCTTCTGCATATGACTCATAATTCATTGCAGGAACACGGTTATCTTTTTGCTCATTTTTCATACTCTGGAGAGCGTCATCACAAGCTCAGAGCTGTGGGGTGTATGGGTAGGAGGTTCAGCAATAGTTGACCAGGCCATTGCTCATTGCTCACTTGGGAAATGCTCCCTGGGAGACAGGATTTTCCAGAAGATCAGGGCCTGCTGTATGTGCATGGGAGATGTGGAAAGAGAAACCCAGTGCTGGTGCCAGCAGGCACATCATATGCATGTGGAGAGATGAACACGATGGAGCACCAAGTCCATCAGCTATTCCTACAAGTGTCACGAAGGCCAGTTGGGCAGATAGTGTCACAAGACTAAGTAACGTCCCCTGGGAAGCCACCTGAAGGCAGCTCTGGGATGTGCTTCCTTGAACCGCGGTCCCTGTGCCCATTCCTCATGTCCTGGGGTATCTCAGACGAGGGAAGAGCACGGTGAGGTACTGCAGGGCTGAGGTGCCTCCCAGCCTCTGGCAGTGGCTGCAGGAGCCAGAGGGACACTGCAAATAGTGCATTGCACTGTGCATGGGTGTGCAAGGCAGAGAGTCATATCTCTCAACAGCCCTGTGTGTATGAGGCAAGCTCAGATGTGGACACCTCACAGAGCCCTGCCATTGCCCTGTGTGACTCCAGAAACAACCCCCAGTGTCCCTGTGAGATTTCTGTCACCCCCCTTGCACACGTTCATTGCAGATGCCCCTCTCTGCTATGTCACACTACCCTGCCTTTCTGGACCAGGCCATCAAGCATTTGGATCAGCAAGATTTCTGGGGACTTGGAAAAGGCAGGCATCAAACACATCTTCAGGAAGGGCAAGAAAAAGGATTGGCAGAATTGCAATTGTCACCTCTACCCCTGGGAACGTGGTGGGGAAAGTCCTGCCACAGCCATCTTCAGGGACATGGAGGAAACAAAGGAACTGCTGAAACAGAAGGGGAGGGGAAAGAAGGCATTGTGGTGAACCTGGACTTTAGCAAGGCCTTTGCCATGGTCTCCTGGAGTCTCCCTTTAGCCAGACTGGTGATATTTGGACTGAAGAAGGGGATGATGTTGGGGGAAGGAAGGTGGCTGGACATTAGTGGAACAAAGTCCCTCAAGGGGTCCCTCAAAAAGGGGCTAGACTTTGACTAGACTTTTAGCCTAGACATCAGGAAGAGGTTCTTCACCAAAAGGGTGGTTGCACACTGGAACAGGCTCCCCAGTGAAGCAGTCACTGCACCAAGCCTGTCCGAATTTAAGAAGAGATTGGACTGTGCACTTAGTCACATGGTCTAAACTTTAGGGCAGACCTGTGCGGTGCCAGGAGTTGAACTTGATGATCCTTATGGGTCCCTTCCAACTTGGGATATTCTATGATTCTATGAAAGTCTTCCTGCCAGCCAGTTACCAGCAGCACGCTTCAGTCATGGGCACTTGGGCTAACACTGTCGACCCTCTTTTTTATCTTCCTTTATGATGGCATTGAACACATTTCTCAATCTTGATCTCTTAAACGGGAGTTATTCTTTAATTCAGTGACTTCTTTCCTTGGAGTTCTGCTTGAAGACAGAGGAAGCAGAGGAAGAAGAAAAAAAAAAGTTGGGAAATATATTTTGGTAAATGTTTGCATAAGGCTATTCACAGAAAAAGCGTAATTTGGTTGATTGTACTTGTTCACAGTGCCGTCAATTTAAAAAAAAAAAAAAAAGAGAGAGAGAATAAATCAAGAAAATTCATAGAAAAAAAGCTGGTGGTGCTGCCAAAAAAGACTCTTTCAGCTATTACTTAGAGCCCTTTTATGCACAGGTTTCCATTGTTTCCTAGATCTACTTTTATGGCTGGTTTCAATTCCCTATTCAGAGGTGGCCACTGCCTCCAGGATGCCCTGGGGTAGCCAAGGCACGCAGGTGGGACAAGTGACGCAGGACCTAGGGGAGTACTTTTGGAGCACAAGCTGGGGGGCATGAACTGAGGCTGGGCCCCGCAGGGGCTGTACAGGGCTGCTAAGCACAGAATCATAGAAGGGCTTGGGTTGGAAGGGACCTTAAAGATCCTGTGGTTCCATTAGGTTCACATGCACCCAGATCTCAAGCTTGTGCTGCACTGGTGCTGGCCTAGGCCTTTTATTTCAGGTGCAGGCCTTTTCCTGGAGCATATACTGCATTGGTCATGGCACAAAAATGCTGTTTCTACACCAGCGATCTGGAGCCTCCTTCTTGTTAGGCCACATTTCAGTGTCCTTCCTGCTGCTTAGATTTTTTTTATCGCATGGACGAACTGGATCACTGAGTATTCTGAAGCCAATTACCATGCTTTGTGTTTTTTTGTTTTGTTTTGTTTTGTTTTGTTTTTTCCTCTGAAGTACAATCATAAAATCATAGAATGGCTTGAGTTGGAACGGACCTCAAAGATCATCTAGTTCCAATCCCCCTGCCATAGGCAGGGACACCACCCACTAGATCAGGTTGCTCAGGGTCTCATCTAACATGGTCTTGAACATCCCCAAGGAAGAAACATCCACAAACTCTCTAGGCAAACTGTTCCAGTACCTTACCACCCTCTGAGTGAAGAATTTCCTCCTAACCTCTAATCTATATCTCCCTTCTTTTAGTTTAAAACCATTTCCCCTTGTCTTGGGCTGTGTGCCATCCCTGTTCTCTGCAAGGCTCATGAAGTGGAAGGTCTGACTCCAGAAGGCAGCTGTACCTGAACCAGGGGAATTTCTCTCATGTACAGTAATTATTTCTCCTCCTCCCAGCTACAGTGCTGTGGCCCCACTGTCATGAACCTCTTCAGTGATTTTGCCCCATTGCTGGAGCTCTCCTGCAGTGCCACAGTGATACTCATGGTTTTGCTTTCATAATCTGTATTTTGGATCCAATCTTCCTCTTTCAAATCATGCAGTTTTCATGTGTGTGCGTCCTGTGTTGGCAGACCCAAGGCCTTATCGACCTGCTCTTCTGTCCTCATGAGTGTCACTGTTTTCTATGGCACCATCATCACTGTGTGTGAAGTGCATAACAGCGCATAACAGAAGCTACTAATACAATCACCAAGTCAAAAAAAAAAAAAAGAAATCAGTATCTTATTCCCTTCAAGCATTTGTTACAGCATTGTTTTTACAGTAATCATAATATTAGTCTTTCCACACAGGAACAGGACATACTCATAGGCATGCATAAAAGTTTCTTTGTAGAGAGAAGAACTTTTGGTCTTCCTCCTCAGAGATTTTAACCAAGTCCTTTCCCAAACCAACATCATTCTCCCGGTCAGCCCTCAGGTTGCTTAGAGGTGGTGTGGGAAGGATGAGAGAGGTGCTGGTGGAGCTGCAGATGTAACCATAAGACCTCTCTCAAAGACCTTGGAAAGGCCAGATAAAGGAAAGACGTTGCTCAGGATTTTGAAAAGGCAGATGTAAAAGGCATCTTCTACAAGAAGGGTAAACACAAGGATGATTAAGCCTAACGAAGGATTAAAATGCCAGCCTTAACCCTAGCCCTCTAACCAAATCTAAACTAAAAGCCTCAAAACTTGTCCTTATCCCAAATCTTGAGCAGGCACCTTGAGCAGAACACCAATCCCTCCCTTGATGCCCTTGCCATTCCCTTAACCCTGGAGGGTGACCTCTAATCCCTAAACATTAACCTGATCATCTAACCCGCAAAGACCTCCACCATGCACACAGCACACCTCATCTTCAACCCCACTGCTACCCCTAACTTCAGCTCTTTGTCCCCTTGTGGGAGGGCAGGGACTGTGAGGTCCTGCAGCAGTCCCATGGCATTGGAAGAGGCGTGTGAGGTGACAGGTATGTGGTCAGATCAGAGGCCACAGGGAGGAGCTGGCTGGGAATGCTGTGATGAGGTCAGGTGTGCCTCAGGATCTGCTGGGCCTGCAGGAGGCACATGGCTGTGAAGGAGGCTGGGAGGTCACTTCTGTCTCTGGAGCTGACGGACCAGCAGGAGGAATGTGGCACAGATAGGGACAGTAAAGGCCAGAAGCATGCACATAGCATTGAAGATGATGGTGAGGCACCTTCTCTTCTGGTCAGGTGATAGACCACCGGATGGCTAATGGGATGGGAGTTATGCTTGAGGTATAGTTTGTGAGACCATAGAATCATAGAATGGCTCATGTTGGATGAGACCAACAGTGCTGGCCCTCAGGGGGACACTGCAGGAAACTTGCATCTGACTTGGACTTCTTGAGAGATTTCTTCAGTTTGCTCTCAGTGCCTGAGGTTCGTGGGCTCATCACCAAAGCCCCCAGAGGGGTGATTCCAATGCCTTGGGCTGGGCCTCTGCTGCTGAGCTGGGCCGGGCTCCTGGGACAGAGAGCGCTCCTGGCAAGAGGGTCCTGGTGCAGAGAGACAGCTCTGCCCAGGAGCAGCTCCTCTGCACAGCGCAGCAGGGCTGGGGGCTCAGACCGCAGCAGAGACACAGAGAGGAGAGAAGGAGAGAGGGCTTGGAGGCAGTTGGGAGTGAGAGGATGCTGAGAGCTGACTGCAGGAGAAATCTGCACAGCCCTTGACAAGGTAAGTCTCTGGCTGCAGGGCCATGCAGCTGCACGTCCTGGAAGGGTCTCCTCCTGGGTCTTGTTTCTGGGAGGGCAGTGGGCAATGCAGTGGGCTTTGAGAGTCCTGCTGGATTGCACTGCGTGGTGAGGAAGACTGGCAGAAGCCCCTTGGAGTGTCATAACCTAGCTGCCCCTAGTAAACCAAAAGCAGAGTGGCCAAGCCTGCTCCAGACACTGCAGGGGTGCAGCTGGGATGCTGGGACACCCCAGCTTGCAAATATTCATCTCTGTCCTTGGGGCATCCTCCTGGTGTGCAGGCTGCTCTCCAGCAGGATGCAGCTCTCTCATGGCATCCTTGTGTTATCCAGGTGCCCGAAGGAAAAGACACCTCCGTGCTAAGGCCATGTCCGTGCTGCTGGACGGCTGTCTGTGGGCAGCTGGAGGGAGGCATCTGCAGCCCTGGCGAAGAGAGAAAAGCTGAGATCCTGCTCATGCACCTGCAGACAAGGTGAGGACTCTGTCCAGCTGCACTGGGACTGGGGCTTTAAGCTGTCTCCATTTATTGGGAAACACAAGAGTGTGATCATTGCCCTAAGCAAAAGAAAATCTGCCTTGCTCTACACTGTGGTTGGAGGTGTACTTTGCAACAACACTGCAAAGTTCATGGATCTGATAAGTGGACTGAACTTGAGTTTCCCCCATGGTCCTGCTTGCCACCTGCTTCACAGCAGGAGGGACTCCTCTGGAGCCCACAGCAATCCCTGCTCCCAGTGCCACTCTCAGACAGCATCAGCTGGGACTCGAGTGATAGAGCTGCAGAAATGTTCTCTTGCAAAGAGAGAGGCTCAGGCGTGGGTTGCTCTAAGTTTTGTGATAGGTTTTCCTCACTGAAGTCTCTTCTAACTTTTTTCTGCCTTATCCTCTTCAACAGACATCTGTGGCCAATGTCAGAAAATGCCCAACAGCAGCTCCACCAGCGAGTTCCTCCTCCTGGCATTCGCAGACACGCGGGAGCTGCAGCTCCTGCACTTCGCGCTCTTCCTGGCCATCTACCTGGCTGCCCTCCTGGGCAACGGCCTCATCCTCACCGCCGTAGCCTGCGACCACCGCCTCCACACCCCCATGTACTTCTTCCTCCTCAACCTCGCCCTCCTCGACCTGGGCTGCATCTCCACCACTCTCCCCAAAGCCATGGCCAATTCCCTCTGGGACACCAGGGCCATCTCCTATCAAGGGTGTGCTTCACAAGTCCTGTTTTTCGTCTTCTTCTTTGGTTCAGAGTATTCCCTTCTCACCATCATGGCCTATGACCACTACATTGCCATCTGCAAGCCCCTGCACTACGGGAGCCTCCTGGGCAGCAGAGCTTGTGCCCAGATGGCAGCAGCTGCCTGGGGCAGTGGCTTTCTCAATGCTGTCCTGCACACGGCCAGTACATTTTCCCTGCCCCTCTGCCAAGGCAATGCTGTGGAGCAGTTCTTCTGTGAAATCCCCCACATCCTCAAGCTCTCTTGCTCAGATGCCTACCTCAGAGAATTTGAGCTACTTGTTTTCAGTTCTTCTTTAGTATTTGGTTGTTTTGTTTTCATTGTGTTATCCTATGTGCAGATCTTCAGGGCTGTGCTGAGGATGCCCTCTGAGCAGGGCCGGCACAAAGCCTTTTCCACGTGCCTCCCTCACCTGGCTGTGGTCTCCCTGTTTGTCAGTACAGACATGTTTGCCCACCTGAAGCCCCCCTCCATCTCTTCCCCATCCATGGACCTGGTCGTGACAGTTCTGTATTCAGTAGTGCCCCCGGCAGTGAACCCCCTTATCTACTGCATGAAGAACCAGGAACTAAGGGATGCAGTGAGGACACTGCTTGAATACACATATTTTCAGCATATTCGCCTAGAATAATATGCCTATAATCAGAAATCCCAGCTTTTCTCAGAAAAAAAAAATTACATACTTTTTTATTATTATCTATCCGTACTGTTATTTTCTCTAACTTTTTTTTTTTTCTGATTTATAAAATACTATTCTTAGCCTCCTACAGGTTAATTATTTTCTGATAAAGCACTGCTTTTTATTAGATAAACCCAATATCGAAGTCATCAGAATTTCATTGGTCTCAGCTGCCATCTTGTCCCTTCTCCTCTGGAGCTGGGGGAGCAGCCCCAGCATGCAGGAGGGGCTCAGGGCCTAGAGCCCAGCTGCCACATGGAGGAGCAGCCCCGGTGGCCCTCGCGGCTGCCCCTCACTGCCCGCTGGGCTCTGCCTCTCTGCTGCCTTTGGGTCGGGGCTGCTGCTTCCCTGGAGCCATGGCCATGGCCAGCAGCAGGACGTGGCCTTTTCACTGCTGCTTTCTTTTGGCTTCCTCATTGTTCTCTTGTGCTCTTGTACATGGGTTAGCCCTCAGATCTTGTGTACCTTGGTGACAGTCCTGTTGTCTCTGCAGTGGCATCCCTGTCCCAGCAGGCAGCAGCAGGCAATGTGCAGCCCCGTGTCACAGCTGCCCTCCCTGATGCCACGGCAGTAACAAATGGGGCTCTGCAGGGCAAACCCAGAAGCCTGGATGCCTCTTCCAATGCTGCTGTTAGGAACAGAGCCAAGGGTTTTCTCCGTGCTCTTCTGTTTTCTGGGGTTCTTCATGGAGTGTAGGACACAGGCTGAAAGTCCCAGCGCGGTGTGTGAGTAGCAAAGGACTGGACCAAGAGCTCCCTTTATGGCCTCACCTGTCTAATCAGACAACAACTGGTCTCGGACTCCTCTTCATGGGACTAGGCACCCTGCAGTGGGGTGGATTGATGATGGCAGCCTGGAGAGGAATCTGGAGGTGCCAGGAGAGATCAGGGCAACCCTGGGACAATGTGCTCATTGGGTAGTGATTAAAACCTCATAAAATTAGTGACCATCCAAAGAAGATTTTGGCAAAGGGAAAGGCGAATCAGAGAACTCTGTGGGCTAAGGAGGGCTCTGCAATGCCAGGGGAGGTGGTGAAGAGCCAGCAAGCGAAGGCCCATGAAACTGCATTGTAATTGAGGAGACCTTCTTTGAAGCCTCGTGGGCCAGGTCTGGTGCAGCTCTTGTCCAGCACCCTGAGCAGCACGGGCAGGGGAGGGTCCCCACAGGGTCTCAGGGCACAACAGCCCCTGACTCTGCACAGCAGCACCGCCAGCTCAGGGCCTGGCGGGGAGCACATCAGGGAAGCAGCAATGGCCGGCCAGGCCAGCATGGACACAGTGCCCTGGGCAAGGCTCTCTGGGAGCAGGGATGGCCCTGGGAAAGAGCAGGGCAGCATTTCTGGGCCTGCACAGATGGGTAAAGGAGGAAGAGTAAGCTCTTTGTGTAGGCACCTGCTCGGGGCAGGCTGCTCTGTGCCTGGGCCAGGCCTCTTGTGCTGGCCTGGGGAGCGGGGCTGGCCCTGCGGGGCACAGGCACTCTGTGCTGGGGATCTCCTAGACAAGAGACCAGGGCTCCTGCAGCTTCACCGACCTCCATTTCCTTGCACCATAGCCAGCCTCCTCCTTGCTCACCCCAGGCAGCAACATGCACGAGCTGCCTCCTTCCTCCTCCTCTAGAGGGCAGAGGGGAGGGAACACCATAAATAAGTAAAACTCACAGATTGAGAGAAAGACACATAAGGATAGGAAAGGAAAAGAAAAAAGAAAGAAATGAAAATCAAACGCCAAACATAATGAACATTTTGTAACTCATCAGTTCCCACTAGCAGACCGTTGTGCAGGCAGTCTCTGAGAAACTGCCACCTTGTCTTGGAAAGATGATCCCAACATGTATTGCTGAGCACTATGTTATGTGCCATGGATCATCCATTGGGTCAGGCTGGGTCAGCTGTCACAGTGGGTTCCCCTCCCAGCCTTTTGCCCACCCACAACCAACTCGCTGGTAGGGCAGAGTGAGAAGCAGAGAAGGCCTTGGTGCTGTTCACGCACTGCTCAGGAACAGCGAGCACAGCCGTGGGTGACCAACACTGCTCTGGTCACATCAAAAACACAGCACGACAGGGGCTGCTCTGCAGAGAGTAACTCCGTCCCAGCCAGAGCCAGTGCAGGGCCCCATGCTGGACAAGAAAGCTCGCTCTGAGCTCTGGAAGGAGCCAGGAAGGTGCTAATAAGCACCAGGACAATTGAGGAAGCCCAAAGGCCCTTCTGAAGGGAAGGGTCACTGAGTGCCACCTGAGAGGCAGTGCTGGGCAGCGGGGAGGGCCAGGAGAAAGACTTGTGAGAAGGCTGTGAGAAACAAGGAAATCCAGGGCTTTAGCAGATCCTTAAAGTCCTGCCTGAGTCCCCAAATGGAAAGCAATGTATGTCTGTGGGTGGACAAGGAGGAAGTGATGAGTCCCGGATCTGGGGCAGGGCTGAAGGTCCCTGCGTGAAGCTGGGCTGATGGAGAAGTGTCCACCTTGCATGTGTGCCTCAGCCTGGGAGAAGGGGCCTGCCTGCGGTGCGGGATGGCTGGGCTGTGCTCAGCCATGCCCCAGGAGCTGACCTTGCTCTCTTCCTCCCCGCCACTCCCCACACGGGGCAGGCCCTCAGGAAACACCCCTGAGCCTGGAGACGCACCAACCTGCTGCGGTGAGGTGCCACTACTGCAGGGGAAGAGGGGAGGGTTGGAGAGACACGTGGGGCCTGCGGGCAAGAGTGGTGTGGCTTGAGAAAGTGAGTGCCTGGGAAAAGTTACCCTCGACCCATAGGAGCCGTTCTGGAAAGAAAACTTGTATGCAGGAACCACACTTTTCTGGAGGTGCAGAGCTGCTGGGCACGTTGTGGAGGGTGCTCTGATGGACTTTTTTGTCATTTTCCATCGTGTCTTAAGTGCCGCTTTTCTCAGAAATAGAGTAGCCAACAAGAGGTGTGATGGATACGCTGAGGTCATGATAGCCATCAGAAAGCTGATCCCAATGAGATGACTGGTACGGGGAGGTCAGAAGAAACCCTGGTCAGGAGAGACATGAGATTTGGGGGAGGGAATAGGGTCTTGCCCAGCAGAAATTAAGGATTTTGTAGAGGTAAGAGGGTTCAGGTTATGCTGGTGCTGCTGTAGCAGTGACTTAATGAAGGGATGAAAGACACGGACTGCTGATGGCTCTTGAACTGGAGACGTTTATTGCCCTTTTTCACTACTACATATACTTTCCCTGTAGCCCCACATGCTGTCCACGCGCCCGAATCTGTCATACAATTGGTTAGAGACCCTCAGGCACGTGCCTCGAGCCAGCCAGCAATTGGCCACTGCCCAAAGCTCATCTTTAACACTGTAGCCAATTTACTTTATCTCCACCTTGCTCAAGTTTTTGTTTCTACCGCTTGTTTCCTCATTATCTCTAATTCAGGGATGTGTGAAACAGCACGAAGCCACCTGCGAATTCCTTTCCCACAATTCCCCCTTTTTTATTTTCAACCAACCAAATGCTTTCTATAGATTTTTCTATCAATCACTGCAGACATTGCAATAAGCAAGGTACAATAAGCAACAGGGTGAAAATCACATGCAGGATTACAATTGTAAAGTAGCGTGCCTACTAGAATCTACATCAGTCAACAAGCCACTAAGCGCTAGGGATGTTGTTTCGCAGTGATGCTGCATCTCACTCGCACAGCACAATCACACAATCACGCAAAGAGGCCTCTTGCACTTCTCATTCATACCACAAGAAAATATCACTTAAAATAATTTGTCCGTGGCTTCAGGAGTCCCTTGTCTACTCCCGTGGTGAGCGGCTGAGAGTGGAGACCCCTCCGAGGAAAAATGCTGGGGGTGCACCTAGGGGCATTCCACAGTCGATCCCACAGCCGAGCAGAGCGGCTCCTGACGCAAGGAATGATGCTATTATAGTTTTGTATAATTACAGCAAAGAGATGCATTGCAATAAGGAGCAAGTGTGGCGTTGACCATTTGTTTCATGATTTGTTTTTTTGCCTGAGAAATTAAACCTTACACATGCTGTTGCTGTTTCACATCCCAGGATATCTAATTCCTGTGGCTCTAGGGGCGCTTGCGGCAAGTAGACAGTCCAGTCTTTGTTATCTGCCGGGTTCCCCACCAGACATGTCATGAATGGCTCGTTAGCACTAGCCCGGGACAGGCACATCACTTCTTGTCCTGTCATGTTGGCGAGGGTGACCCAGATGTTGCAGCGTGGTTGGATGGAGACCCAGGGCTGGCAATAATCGATGACAGCGGCGATTGTGAGGAGGAGGCCAACCGTGGCGTTACCTCCCTTGCTGGTACCCATCTTGGTCCGTGACCTGTGGAGACACAGGCATACCCTCGACCCCAAGTTATTAGGGCTGGGGTCCCTCCCAAAGACCCTCCCAAAGACCTGTATTTAAATTTTTTACTATTACTAAGGCCTGCTCTGACTGTGGCACCCGTGACAGTGTGGAATTCATACTTTTGTAATGTTTTATTGTGGGCGGTACCTCTTTGTGAGGAAAGGGTAATGATAGGTGATTTATTACGTAAAGTGCCTTTCCCAACCTGTTCTGTGGTGTTTCCTGGGTGTCTCCCCCTTTTTGTTTATTTAGCAGTGTTTTCAAGGTGCGATGTGTGCGCTCAACAGTGGCTTGACCCGTGGGGGAATGAGGAATGCCTGTGGTGTGTCAGATAACCCAAGTCTGAAAAAAGGTTTGAAGGGAGTGACTAGTATAGGCGGGGCCACTGTCGGTTTTTATTTCCTTTGGGATGCCTAGCGCTGCGAAAGCAACACGGACGTGAGCCTGGACGTGGCGACTAGTTTCACCCACCGCAACTGTCACTCAAATAGCATGAGAGAAAGTATCTACCAATACATGAACATTTTTCAAGCGACCAAATTCTGGAATATGCGTCACGTCAGTCTGCCATAACTGTAAGGACCGTAGACTTCTATGGTTTACCGTTAAAGATGGGGTCAAAACATGTTGTTGACAGTCAGGACATGTTTGGGCAATCAATTTGGCGTCAGCGATCGATATAGTGAAATGTTTCGCCAAGACTTTGGCGGATTGATGGAAAAAGGCATGGGATAACCATGCTTGCTCCAGCACCTTAGGCACCAGGGCAGTCAGGGTCATATTAGTTAGCTGGTCAGCATGTGCGTTACCCTCTGCAAAAATACCGGGTAACATGGTGTGGCTCCACATATGAATAATACAATATGGGTGCACTCGCTGCTCTACCAAAAATAACAGTTCTTTAAATTTTAGAAACAAGTTTTCCTTTGGGATATGTCTCAAATTGGCCCTCTCAATGCGCTGAGCGACACTTACAGCATATTGCGAGTCCGATACAATATTCAAAGGTACTAGGTTTTTCTTTTTTTTTCCTTCTTTTTCTTTTTTTTTCTCTTTTTTTCTCTCTTCTTTTTTTATTTATTTAGCACATTTTTATTGAGAGTGCAGCACAGATACTTTCCCTGAAACAATTACTTCAAAACATTTATGAATATAAATTGTCAAAAATATGCTAACAAATTTACTTAAATACATACATTAAAAAAAAAACAACTGAAAAACAAATATTTAACAGCCTAAGACACATTCACAATGTAATTTCTCCATCATTTATGGTTTTTATCTCTAACACAAGAGGACACAAGTCTGAAAATCTGCATATATTAAGGTATCACAAAGCATAGAAAATATATGAAAATATCTACTAGCATTTGGCACAATGCAAATATTCTACCCCAAGAGAGAGAAACAGTGTAATATTTTGAGCTACACAGATTGTTATTCACGCAAATTGTGATGTTACAACAGCAACTCTTGTCTTAGTTGGAAAAACCCAAAGGTGGTGAGCAGGGGACACGGTGGTTTGTGAGAAAGCACGTTCAGGTGCTTAGCCGTCTAATTTAGCTGGATGAGGAACAATGTGATGTTTTCCTGTTGTTAAACGTTGCCATCTGTATCGCTGGCACAAAAATTATTTGTACTGGAGCAAACAATTTGTGAATAGCATATGCCAACAGGGATGTGCCTGTACCAGCAGCCCTTTTAGATTGCAGCGATGACTCACTGAAACCAAGTTTGAAGAGAACCGCAGTCATATCCACGCCACTTGACGCAGCCAGGTAGAAGATTCCTAGAGATACTAGTGAAATTCCAACGTGGAATGAAACCCCTACAGCACCATATTCTTTGAAAACTTTTTTCAGCTGCTGGGATTTACTGAGTTTGCGTTCACTGCTGAGATCTGTGGCTGCCTTTTCAGGGGATCCACCCACACCCTCGGCCGAGCTGCCGCCGGCGGCCCGCAGCACCAGCAGAGGGGCCGGCAGGCTGAGGGGGAGCCGGCCCGGGGGTGGGGGGGATGGCGGGGGGCAGCAGCGGCGGCGGCGGAGGGCGGCGGTGAGCGGGGTCCCGCGGGGCGGAGGGCCCGGGCGCAGCAGCGGGCGGAACACGGCAGCGCCCGGTGCGCGCGGGCGTGCGCTCAAACCTGAGAAACGCAGCAGCCGGCGGCGGGGCGGGTGTGCGGGTGCTCGGAGGTGACAGCGGGGGTGCAGGTGGCGCTGGACCCTGCGTTAGCGTTGCATTTCAACTCTATCCTTTGGAAACCATATCTCGGAAACCATTAACAATTACACCTATTGCCTTTTCGCGCTCCGCTTCCCGTTTCCCTGCCGCCATCGTAAAGGTTTTCCCTCTGCATTATGCTTCGAATGGCACTGGCTAGCCCAGTGCCATCCCTTGCCGCACCGTGGGCAAGCAGCGGGAGGAGCAGGGTTACCACGTCCCCCCTCCCGCTCCTCGCTGTGGACATTCAGCAGCAAAATGTCCCGTGGCTTGGCAGCGGGAACACCGTTTACCTCCGATTTGAAGCACAGCACCAAAAGCTCCGGCCAAAGCAGCACTGTGATGTTCTATGGATCCAACTCGACTGCATGCCTCTATCATTTGTACTAATGTAGTATTAGCAGGCAGGGCTTGGAGTATTTTCTTACAGTCTGTGTTTGCATTGTCCACTGCCAGTTTTAGCATAAGGGCCTCTTTGGCCTCGTGGTTGTCAATTTGTTTGCCCAAAGCGTCTCGCAATCTATCAATGAATTGCATATAAGGCTCGGTAACTTGTTGCCTACTGCTGGTAAATGATGGCTGGACTTTTCCAACTTCAGGCAACTTCAGCATAGCCTGGAGGGCCAGAGACGCGGACTGCCACAGGACGGCATCGTTGAGCCTAGCCTGCAATCTCGGATCAAGTAACGGCTCGGTCCCCATCAACTGTGGGATCCCGGCTCCCCGGAGGGGGTCGCCAGGCTGCCGTTCTATGTTACCTAGGGCGGCTAATTCGCACCCTTCTTTCCATTTTTGCTCCCAGAGTAATTTTTGTGTTGGCGTTAAAATTAGCGCAGCTATCTGACGGCAATCGTACGGCACCAACAATTGACCAGTCATAACATTTTCTAACAATGACTGAGTAAATGGTGCGTGTAATCCATATGTAGTCACAGCCTTTCTTAATTCTTTAATTAGGTCCCATTGGAAGGCATGATATTCATTTGGACCATTAGGTCGCACCTGCACCGGGAAAGGCATTCCTACCGCGTCCCCATCCTTTAGCGCTTCCCGGCGCACTAGCTCCCATCGTTCCCGCGGGTCGAAAGCTCAGGCCTGCAGGGAGGCATTATCGGGGGTAGGCAAGGTGGGAGCCAAGGGGGTTAGCGGGGAGGGGCTCTGCGGCGGCGGTCCGTGGCTCTCTTCCTTGTCATCCCCTAGGTCTATCAAATCGCACCGCTCTGGTGACCTTGCAGGCTCTGATCTCGGTTCGGCTGCTGTTATTGCCTGGGCAGTGGCGTTCTGTACTTCCTTTTCTGCCTGCCACGATCCTAAAGTCTCAGTCACCAGCCGCCACGTAGCCGTTACCTCAGCAGCATCAGTATCCCCACTGGACGCTGCTTCCCATATTTTTTCCTCCGCTTGGTCCCAAGTTTTTACATCAAATACTGTGGAAGCCATTGAGGGGAGCCCTTGTTTTTGCAAAAATTTCAATAATAGCTTTATTTTAAACGGATCATTTTTTACTCCCCTGTCTATTAGGAGTTGCATTAGTAGTTTCACTATAGCCTCTTCCTCTGCCGAAAGGCTAGCTCCCATGATCAATGCCCAGCCGCTCACCTGTCCTTCAGGTGATGTCCCGGGGTTGAAGCTGCAGTCCAGCTGTGAGCTTGACTCATTCGGCTGGGTTCCCTTCGGACGCTCGTGCAGCGCTGCTCCTCCCTGATCACGTCGGAGTCACCATTTGAAGGGATGCAAGACACAAACTCCTGATGGCTCTTGAACTGGAGACGTTTATTGCCCTTTTTCACTACTACATATACTTTCCCCGTAGCCCCACGCGCTGTCCACGCACCCGAATCTGTCATACAATTGGTTAGAGACCCTCAGACACGCGCCTCGAGCCAGCCAGCAATTGGCCACTGCCCAAAGCTCATCTTTAACACTGTAGCCAATTTACTTTATCTCCACCTTGCTCAAGTTTTTGTTTCTACCGCTTGTTTCCTCATTATCTCTAATTCAGGGATGTGTGAAGCAGCGCAAAGCCACCTGTGAATTCCTTTCCCACACCTGGGTGTCTGGGTGCCCCAAATTGGGGTGTCCCAAAGCCACCTGGGACACTTGGGTCACCCAAATCGGGGTGTCCCCAAATCTCTGGGTGTTTGGGTGCCCCATATCGGGGTGTCCCCAATTTCCTCGGTGTCTGGGTGCCCAAATTGGGGTGTCCCAAAGCCACCTGGGACACTTGGGTCACCCAAATCGGGGTGTCCCCAAGTCCCTGGGTGTCTGGGTGCCCCAAATTGGGGTGTCCCCAAGTCCCTGGGTGTCTGGGTGCCCAAACTGGGGTGTCCCAAAGCCACCTGGGACACTTGGGTCACCCAAATCGGGGTGTCCCCAAATCTCTGGGTGTCTAGGTCTCCCAAATTGGGGTCTCCCCAAATCCCTGGCTGTCTGTGCCCCCAAATCGTGCCGCCCCCAAGCCCCTCCCCCCACGTGTCCCCCCGAGACCCTCCCCCTGTGCCCTCCGAGGACACCGGTGTCCTCGCCGCGCCCCCCCGCAGGCACTGGCTGGCGGGGGCGTACCCCCAGTTCGCCGTCCCCTACTTTGTGTACGATGTCTACGCCATGTTCCTGTGCCACTGGCACCGCGGGCGCGTCAAGGGACACGAAGCCGGGCCACCGCCATCCCTGCGGGCAGCCGCTGGCGCCTACCTGCGCAAGGACCTCCTGATGGTGCTCCACCACGCCGCCATGGTGCTCGTCTGCTTCCCTGTGGCCACCGTGAGTGGGGGCAGGGACCGGGGGGGACACCTTCGGGACACGGGAATGGTGTGGGGACACGGGAACGGCGTGGGGACACGAGGGTGCCGTGGGGATGTGGAGGTGGAGGGATGGCGGCTGGGTGTGGACGTGGTCGTGGAGGTCCACGACGCCTTCGTGGGCTTCTTCGTGGTCACGGGGACACTTGGGGACACTTGGGGACATGGGGTGGAAGGACGTCACCTGGGTATGGAGCTACTCGTGGAGGTCACCACGCTGTGGTCCTTGTTGGCTTCTCCATGGCCATGAGGACAGATGTGCTCATGGAGGTCCACCACGGTGTCGTGGGCTTCTCCGTGGTCATGGGGACACCTGGGGACACCTGGGGACACTTGGGGACATGGGGTGGAAGGACATCGCCTGGGTGTGGAGCTACTCATGCAGGTCACCATGCTGTGGTCCTCGTTGGCTTCTCCGTGGCCATGAGGACAGACGTGCTCATGGAGGTCCACCATGCTGTCGTGGGCTTCTCCGTGGTCATGGGGACTCTTGGGGACACTTGGGGACACTTGGGGACACTTGGGGACACGGGGTAGAAAAAGGTCACCTGGGGATGGAGCTACTCATGGAGGTCACCACGCTGTGGTCCTTGTTGGCTTCTCCGTGGCCATGAGGACAGACGTGCTCATGGAGGTCCACCACGCCGCCATGGTGCTCGTCTGCTTCCCCGTGGCCACCGTGAGTGGGGGACAGGGACCGGGGGGACACCTTGTGGACACGGGAACAGTGTGGGGACACGGGAATGGCGTGGGGACACGAGGGTGCCGTGGGGATGTGGAGGTGGAGGGATGGCGGCTGGGTGTGGACGTGGTCATGGAGGTCCACGACGCCTTCGTGGGCTTCTTCGTGGTCATGGGGACACTTGGGGACACTTGGGGACATGGGGTGGAAGAATGTCACTTGGGTATGGAGCTACTCGTGGAGGTCACCACGCTGTGGTCCTTGCTGGCTTCTCCGTGGCCACGGGGACAGACGTGCTCATGGAGGTCCACCACGCTTTTGTGGGCTTCTCCGTGGCCGTGGGGACACTTGGGGACATTTGGGGACACGGGGTAGAAGAAGGTCACCTGGGGATGGAGCTACTCATGGAGGTCACCACGCTGTGGTCCTTGTTGGCTTCTCCGTGGCCATGAGGACAGACGTGCTCATGGAGGTCCACCACGCTGTTGTGGGCTTCTCCGTGGTCATGGGGACACTTGGGGACATTTGGGGACATTTGAGGACACTTGGGGACACTTGTGGTGGAACACCTCCTTGGTACGGAGCTACTCATGGAGGTCCACCACGGAGTCATGGTGCTTGTTGGCTTCTCCATGTCCCCATGTCCCCATGTCCCCATGTCCCCGTGTCCCCACATGTCCCCAAGTGTCCCCAAATGTCCCCGCGTGTCCCCAAATGTCCCTGTGTCCCCCCCCCCCCAGCTGTGGCGCCAGGGGAAGGGCGACTTCTTCCTGGGTTGCCTGCTGATGGCGGAGCTCAGCACCCCCTTCGTCTGCCTGGGCAAGGTCCTCATCCTGGTGAGCCCCGAAACGCGGCCCCGGGGGGACAATGGGGTGGCCGGGGGGGCTCCAGCCCCGGGGTCCCCAACCCCTTGAGTCCCCAGAAGAACATGGGGTGGTGGTGGGTCCCCACCCCCACGTGTCCCTCAACATCTGGGTCCCTGGGAGAACATGAGGTGGTGGTGGGCCCCCAAACCCTCGTGTCCCTCAACATTTGGGTCCCCAACCCTTTGTGTCCCCAACCCCTTGGGTCCCCAGAAGAACGTGGGGTGGTGGTGGGTCCCCAAACTCTTGTGTCCCTCAACATTTGGGTCCCCAACTCCTTGGGTCCCCAACCCCTGGGTCCCCAGAAGAACATGGGGTGGTGGTGGGTCCCCAAACCCTCGTGTCCCTCAACATTTGGGCCCCCACCCCTCATGTCCCTCAACATTCAGGCCCCCAACCCCTCATGTCCCCAGCTCCTTGGGTCCCCAACCCCTGGGTCTCCAGCATAACAGGGGATGGTGGTGGGCCCCCAAGCCCTCATGTCTCCAACCCCTTGGGTCTCCAACCTGTTGGGTCTCCAACCTGTTGGGTCTCCAACCTTTTGGGTCCCCAGAAGAACGTGGGGTGGTGGTGGGCTCCCAACCCCTCGTGTCCCTCAACATTTGGGTCCCCAACCCTCCATGTCCCCAACCCTCGGGTCCCCAACCCCTGGCCGAACATGGGGTGGTGGCGGGCCTCCATCCCACGTGTCCCTCAACGTTCGGGTCCCCAACCCTTGAGTCCCCGGGATGACTTGGGACGGTGGTGGGCCCCCACCCGACGTGTCCCTCAACATTCAGGCCCCCAACCCCTTGTGTCACCAGTCCCTGGGTCCCCAGCATGACTTGGGGTGCTGGTGGGCCCCCAACCCCACGCGTCCCTCAATATTTGGGTCCCCAACCCCTTGGGTCCCCAACCCCTTGAGTCCCCAGCATGACTTGGGATGGTGGTGGGCCCCCAGCCCCATGCGTCCCTCAACATTTGGGTCCCCAACCTTTTGTGTCCCCAACCCCTTGGGTCCCCAGAAGAGCATGGGGTGGTGGTGGGCCCCCAACCTCTCATGTCCCCCAACCCTTGAGTCCCCAGGATGACTTGGGATGGTGGTGGGCCCCCAACCCCACGCGTCCCTCAACATTTGGGTCCCCAATCCCTCGTGTCCCCAACCCCTTGAGTCCCCAGGATGACTTGGGATGGAGGTGGGCCCAACCCCACGTGTCCCTCAACATTTGGGTCCCCAACCCTTTGTGTCCCCAACCCCCTGAGTCCCCAGAAGAACATGGGGTGGTGGTGGGCCCCCAACCCCTCGTGTCCCTCAACATTTGGGTCCCCAGCATGACTTAGGGTGGTGCTGGGCCCCCAACCTCACGCGTCCCTCAACATTTGGGTCCCCAACCCTTTGTGTCCCCAACCCCTTGAGTCCCCAGAAGAATACGGGGTGGTGGTGGGTCCCCAACCCCTCGTGTCCCTCAACACCTGGGTCCCCAGGACAACATGGGGTGGTGGTGGGCTCCCAACCCCTTGTGTCCTCCAACATTTGGGTCCCCAACCCCTTGTGTCCCCAACCCTTCATGTCCCCAGCAGAACGTGGGGTGGTGGTGGGCCCCCAACCCCTCGTGTCCCTCACCACATGGATCCCCAGCATGACTTGGGATGGTGGTGGGCCCCCAACCCCACGCGTCCCTCAACATTTGGGTCCCCAACCCTTCATGTCCCCAACCCCTGGCTCCCCAAGATGACTTTGGTTGGTCCCCACCCCCACGTGTCCCTCAACATCTGGGTCCCTGGGAGAACATGGGGTGGTGGTAGGCCTCCAACCCCACATGTCCCTCAACGTTTGGGTCCCCAACCCTTTGTGTCCCCAACCCCTGGAGTCCCCAGCAGAACATGGGGTGATGGTGGGTCCCCACCCCACGTGTCCCTCAACATTTGGGTCCCCAACCCTTTGTGTCCCCAACCCCTTGAGTCCCCAGGAGAACATGGGGTGGTGGTGGGCCCCCAACCCCTCGTGTCCCTCAACATTTGGGTCCTCAGCATGACTTGGGGTGGTGCTGGGCCCCCAGCCCCACGCGTCCCTCAACATTTGGGTCCCCAACCCTTTGTGTCCCCAACCCCTTGAGTCCCCAGAAGAATACGGGGGGGTGGTGGGTCCCCAACCCCTCGTGTCCCTCAACACCTGGGTCCCCAGGAGAATATGGGGTGGTGGTGGGCTCCCAACCCCTTGTGTCCTCCAACATTTGGGTCCCCTACCCCTTGTGTCCCCAACCCTTCATGTCCCCAGCAGAACGTGGGGTGGTGGTGGGCCCCCAACCCCTCGTGTCCCTCGCCACGTGGGTCCCCGGGAGAACATGGGACGGTGGTGGGCCTCCATCCCACGTGTCCCTCACCCCTTTCCCCCCCCCACCCCCCGCAGTACAAGCGGCAGCACACGGCGCTGCACAAGCTCAACGGGGTGGCCATGCTGGTGACCTTCCTGGGCTGCCGCGTGCTCCTCTTCCCCTACCTGTACTGGGCCTACGGGCGCCACCTCGGGGTGCCCCTGCTGCGGGTGCCGGGGGCGCTGCCCCCCACCTACAACGCCGCCGCCGCCGCCCTCCTGGCCCCCCAGCTCTACTGGTTTGGCCTCATCTGCCGGGGGGCCTGGCGCCTCTTCCGGCCCCCGCCCCGGCACCCGCCCTGAGCCCCGCCGCCACTGCGGGGTGGGCGTCCCTTGGGGTGGGGTGGGGTGGGGGGGCACCCTGAGGTCCTTCGAGGGGGGTTTGGGGGGGGGTTAGGGGGCGGCCTGGGGCAGTTGTGGGAGCGGGGGGACTTCTGGGGGCGCACTGAGGTCCGTATGGAGGTCCCAAGGGGGCTCTAGGGTCCTTGTGGGGCACCCTGAGGTCCTTATGGGGGTCTTGGGGTCTTTAGGTGGCACCCTTAGGTCCTAATGGGGAGTCCCGGGGTCCTCATGGGGCACCCTGAGGTCCTTATGGGGGATCCCGAGGTCTTCAGGGGGCACCCTGAGGTCCTTATGGGGGTCTCAAGGGGGTTCCGGGGTCTTCAGAGCACACCCCGAGGTCCTTAAGGGGGTCCCAAGGGGGTCCTGGGGTCCTTATGGAGCACCCTAAGGTCCATCTGGGGGTCCCAAGAGGGTCCTGGGGTCTTCAGGGAGCACCTTGAGGTCCAAAATGGGGTCCCAAGGGGATCCTGGGGTCCTTAGGTGGCACCCTAAGGTCCTTAAGGGGGTCTTGGGGTCTTCAGGGGGCACCCTAAGGTCCATATAGGGGGTCCTGAGGTCTTCAGGGAGCACCTTGAGGTCCTTTTGGGGTCCCAATGGGATTCTGGGGTTTTTAGGAGGCACCCTGAGGTCCTTGTGGGGGTCCCAAGGGGATCCTGGGTTTTTCAGGGGGCACCTGGGGTCCTTATAGGGCACCCTGATATCCTTAGGGGGGTCCTGGGGTCTTCAGGGAGCACCCTGAGGTCCTTGTGGGGGTCCCAAGGGGGTTCTGGGGTCTCCAGCAGTCCTTAGAGGGCACCCTGAGGTCCATGTGGGGAGTCCTGGGATCTCCAGGGGGCACCCTAAGGTCCATACTGGGGTCCCAAGGGGGTCCTGGGGTCTTCAGGGAGCACCCTTAGGTCCTTATGGGGGGGTCCCGAGGTCTTTAGGAGGCACCTTGAGGTCCTTAATGGGGTCCCAAGGGGGTCCTGGGGTCTTTAGGTGGCACCCTTAAGTCCATGTGGGTGTCCCAAGGGGGTTCTAGGGTCCTTATGGGGCACCCTGAGGTCCTTATGGGGAGTCCTGAGGTCTTTAGGGGGCACCCTAAGGTCCTTATGGGGTCCCAAGGAGTTCCTGGGGTCCTTATGAGGCACCCTGATGTCCCTATGGGGAGTCCTGGGGTCTTTCAGGGACACCCTGAGGTCCTTACGGGGGTCCCAAGGGTGTCCTGGGGTCTTCAGAGGGCACCCTGAGGTCCTTATGGGGGTCCCAAGGGAGTTCTGGGGTCTTCAAGGGGTCCTTGGGGTCCTTGTGAGGGTCCCAAGGGAATCTGGGGACTTCAAGGAGCACCTTGAGGTCCTTTGGGGGGTCCCAAGGGGGTCCTGGGGTCCTTAGGGGCACCCTGAGGTCCCTCTGGGGGTCTCAGGGGGGTCCCCCCCCCACCCATGGGTGCCCGCAGGGTGCCCCCGCGCTGTCCCGGCGGCTGCATTAAAGGACTTTGGGGACGGCCCGGCTCCTCCTTGGGGACATGGGGGGGGGGGGGGATCGTGATGTCACCGCCCCGATGATGTCACAGCCCCGATGATGTCACCGCCCCGATGATGTCACCGCCCTGATGATGACGTCACCACCCCACTGCTGATGTCACACCCCTGAGGTCACTGCCCGCCGGGAGGTCGGGAACTGGGCCCCTTCCCAGTATGAACTGGGGCCATTCCCAGTACGAACTGGGACCCCCAGCCCCATCCCAGTACAAACTGGGACACTTCCCAGTACAAACTTGCACCCCCAGCCCTTTCCCAGAATGAACTGGGATCCTTCCCAGTATGAACTGGGACGCCCAGCCCCATCCCAGTACAAACTGGGATCCCCAGCCCCATCCTAGCACAAACTGGGAACTGTCCCAGTAGAAACTGGGCCCACTCCCAGTACAAACTGGGACCCTCAGCCCAATCCCAATACAAACTGGGCGCAGTCCCAGTGCAAACTGGGCCCTTTCCCAGTACGAACTGGGCGCGTTTGGCTTCGCCCCGCCCCCGTTGCCAGGCAACCGCCGCCGCCACCGCTGTTCCCGCCTCTTTTCCCTCCGTTCTCAGGCAACCGCCGCCATTTTGTCCCCTCCCCTTCCCGCGTTGCCAAGCAACCGCCGCCATTTCGCCCTGCCCCGCCGGGCTGCCCGCACTGCGCATGCGCACCTCTTCGCCTCCCATTGGCTGCCGCCGCGCGGCTTCAAACGGTCGGGCGGGAGCGATGGCGGCGGCGGCTGCGGCCGGTACGGGGAGGCTGAGGGCGCCGGGGGGGGGAATTTGGGGGGATCTGAGGGGAATTGGGGGGATCTGGGCGGCCGGAGGGGTTCAGGGAGGTTCTGGGGAGGGGGTGCGAGGCTTTAGGGGGTTCTGGCGGTGAGGGGATGAGGGGTTGTGAGGGGGAAAAGGGCTGAGGGGTCGTTCGGTGAGGGGAGAGGGGCTGTGAGGGGACGTTTTGTGAGGAGACGAGGGGCTGTCAGGGGACCGGGGGCTGTTAGG